>NW_027493862.1:0-188233 GCF_021521415.1 Bidens hawaiensis
TTGGATCTTGGGTGCAATCTTATTGGGTCTTGTTTAAATAAATTAAGTAACAAACTAGAAATTTAAAAAGAAAAGCACAAACAGTAATTACTTTTGTTTGGTTGTTAGTCTTTGTTTCATACTCTCTTTGGTTTATTTGATAACTTTTTAATTTTTTATATAGAAATAAAAAGGTTAAAATGGAAATTCACACCTATATTATTTTATTTGTTGGAGGAAAAAAATTTGTTAGGAAACTTTTATTTTCTTTTTCTTTTTACTTTTTTTTTTCCCATAAAACGACATTTTATTAAACCAAACATGCCAAGCCTAGAATAAATAAAAACTACACACAAAACTTACAAATTATACGGTAATTGAAGATATGGCTTTATATTTTAGTAACATCCTCCTTGATTGGTTCAACAATTTTGAAATATGAATACTGAAGTTCTCAAAATTGTCATTGTTCTTCCTTTTCCACAGCTTCCACATCGTCGCCATGACCACAACAGTAATTATCTTCTCTTTTTTCCTGAGTTTTCGACATTGTCAATCCCGCATTCAAGCATTTGCCTAACTATCGTAAATATTGTGGGGGTTTGGAATTTTTATCGACAAACAAATTTGCCACCACACTACCCGTGCAAACATGCATGATATCAATAGATGATTAGTTGTCTCCACCATGTACCCGCAACATTCACATAATTGATTAAAATGGGCGACTCCCAGATAGGCCAAAGCTTCTTTTGAGGCTATTCGATCAATTTCAGCACACCAAGAGAACAAATTGACTTTTAAAGGTGCCCAATTATTCCAAGGAAACAACCAAAGCATTTGATCTCCACTTCTATTCACTCCATAGTGTTTCTAATCAATTTACAACTAAAAATTCCTAATCATGTGACCCATGGATAACATTAACAACCGAGACCCAAAGTCGTGATGGGTCCAATTTGAATTTCCACCACCATTTAGAAAGTAATGCATAATTAGCCTCCCGAATACAACCCACACCAATTGCACCATATTTCTTTGACATCATGATTCTATTCCAAGCAACCCAATTGATCTCCCTTTCATTATTTTTAGCACCCTACATAAACTTCCGCCTAATTCCTTCAAGCGCTTTTACCATATTGACCAACGTTTTGTAGATACACATATAATATACCACAAAGGGTATAGGCCCCTACTAAGTTTTTTCAATTTAGGGTATTCTGTTCCAAAAAAATGTAATAAAAATAAATGATTTAATAAAAATAAATGATTTAAAACTTAACCTAAATAAAGTTTTACTTATAAGCAAGAATATAAGAACTATTAAATAACTATAAACTATACGCTTTAAAAGGATTAACACAAAGTTACTTCATGACAACTTTAAACCTGTTTGGTTCGTTTTTCTATGTTAGTTGCATGCAAAAGTTTTTCTATGTTAGTTGCATGCAAGAAGATGAAAGATTTGTGAACTTTAAACCCATATGATTCATTCCTTCTAGCATTACTTTGCCCGTTGCAACTTGCAACCGTAACGGTTGAGAGATGTTTTTCGAAAGTAAAGATCGTAAAGATAAATTTGCACAATTTAACAAAGAACAGATTTTTCACATAAAGTTTTTCTTTTTCTTTCGATGATTAATTTTACCCCACTAAATAAACTTTCTTGATCCGCCACTGGACATCTTAAACATGCTCTCGAGACACCCATGACGTCACACTTTCATAGAAGTGTGATTATTCAAACTAATATTTAAAAAGTTAGTCCTTTAACTTTCTATAAGTTATTAATATCTAATAAGGATATTACCAGTTTACCCCTGACTTAACGGATAAAAATAGACGGGGTTAGAAAAAAGTACTAAAATGGCAAGTTTTGAAAACGTGAAGTAGACATTTGCATAAAATTCAAAAACGGTACCTAAGTTGCGTAATTAAGTAAACCACAGGTACTAAAATGACACTTAACTCTAAAAAATATAAGTTTTAACAAAATAAGCAAAGTTCAAAATATATATGTGGGAAAATGGAAATAACATTGAAAGGGGACATGGATAACTACGGGTGGAAGTCAATGCCTCCTACACATCACTCTTTACTAGCTACATCTATTATTCTATTTATATAGAGTTTCCATTGCATCATATTCCACCACTTGACATTTTATTTTCTCGTGCATGATCTTATCATACCATCATACATGATACAACACCAATGGAACAACAACGTTCGAAACTTTTAAGGATAGATTGTCTGTCACTAACTGTTTAATTTTTTCAGTCATGGTCTGCTCATGTAGATTCAATAACAATCTGATTATAAAAATCAATACACAAATAACCGAAGTAAGGCATGTTGTCGGTGTGGTGGTTAAGTTGCCTCTTTTCTGTCGTAAAGATCGAAAGTTCAAATCCTGTAAGATGTATGTATAGATGGTTAATAGAAATATTAAATAGCATTTTAGTTTATTCTTAAAAGAAGGAAAAGAGTGTCTTACTTTACCGGCCTGGATTTTTTTAGAACGGCGACTTTCTTGTATTTAGGTTACCGCACTTTCTAAATTTGGAGAGTCTTGATGCCCCACTCTGGCAAGGCTATGTTGTTTTAACCGGGCCACGCTGGCTTCAGAGTTTGGCTTTGACGTTTTCTCATTAAACCATGACGCTGAATGCCACTTAACAGTCGTTGTGCCAACAGAAGAGCATAATTATCATTTAGTTATCTCTTTTAAACTTGTTTATGCTATATTGCTATTCATCAAAGAGCTTGGGCTTCCTTTTCGGCATAACTAATATGCACTTATGGGCCTTTGGCAAGCCCAGTAGCTTGTTGACCCAAAAAAAAAAATTCATCAGCACAAAATTAACCAGCATTCTCACATTAAAGTAAGATTTAAAAATATAAACATAACTCAAACATGTTACATCATTTTCTATTAAAATTTATGGATGGCGATTTATACACAACAAACCAGTGGTGTACAATAACTTGAAAGACTTGTAAACGTTATATACAGCAAGTAGATGCCTGTAGGCTGACGCTTTTATTAGTTTATAAACTAAACTTATTAATATATATATTAAGTATAGGGGTCTTATTGTAATTAGTAGGGTTAATATGTAATTATTTTGTTTATAAATAGGTAATGATGTCAGACAAATTAACATTAACGTATTCAGTATATTCAATCGCATATTTTCAGTATTTTAATTCAAGAATCAGTTTGTGTATATCATCTTGTTCTTATTCAATTGTGAATTGTGTGATTTGTTCGCTGATTACCAACAGTGGCATCAGAGCCAAGGTTTGAGAAGCCTGTGATAATCTGATCAAGATCAATCTGATGCATGGTTAAGGGTTGTAAATTCTATTTGTGAACGTCACTGGTTTATAATCAAATAATTGGAATTAATCTGTGTGATTAATTGAATCGATTAAAGGCCGTGAACAATTGAGTATGGTTAGGGGTTGTAATAAGTTGAAATCAAGAAAACCCATATAATTGAATTGATCGATTAAAGGAGATTCTATATCAGTCAACAAATTGATCAGGAAATCAATTCAATTAGAAATCATCCGATTGACAGAAACTATTTGTGTTTTTTGTTGTCTTGGATCTCGATGAAAAAGAGGCCATTGTAGCTTTTTTGTTTTGTTTTAATAATTGATCAATTGGCAGTTCTTGTTTTCAATAAAATAATTTTGAGGAAAATTGTATAGTCATCAGCCAAGAAAAAGGGCAGAACGAATCTTTTTTTCAGAAACTAATCAGGGCTGTGATTAAAGATTGTGCTTGCTTTGTTCTGTGTTACCATCAGAATTTAAGAGAAAAAAAGAACTAGAAATCAGAAACATCAAATATTGTACGATTAAGTTTCTGATTCATTTTTTCTCTAGTTAATAGAAGGGCTGATTTTGTTTTAGAAAAACAAGAAAAATATAAGAATAGTTGGTTTGATTTGTATGGCAATCGAAAAACCCGTGTATTGTTGTCGGTGGAGACAAACAATTGGTTTTGATTTGCCTTACAACCGTAAACCCGGATACTATTCTTGGTCGAAGCGGTTAGATAAACCATTATACCGTTTGTGTTTTGAATAGTCGGCTTAGGCAATGGATAAACCCGTATACTGTTGTTGGTTGAGACAAACAGTTGGTTTTGGCTTGCCTTGTTAAACCCGTGTACTATTCTCGGTTTAAAAAAAACGGCTGTTTTTAGTGTTTTGAATAGTCGGCTTAGGCAACGGATAAACCCGAGTACTGTTTTTGGTTGAGACCAACATTTGGTTTTGACTTGCCTTGGTAAACCTGTAACATCGTGAAAATTTCGAGTTCAAAATGCCAACTTTCCAAAGTATAGGGACTAAAAATGCCAAATTCCAACCTCCAGGGTTTATTTTGTAAAATCTGTTTCGTACCGCGACGGATCAAAAGAGACACCCATCGCGATACGCGATGGGGTGTCTGACAAAGTGTGACACGTGTGCCATGTCCGCCACGTGGCGCGGTGCCTGCCACGTGGCAAGCCTATGTTATGACTCTGCTGAGCTACGTCGCGGTACGCGACGAGCCAGCTTAAGGACCCATCGCAGTACGCGATGGGATCTAAATTTTTGACTATAAATAGCGACCATGGGCACTTCATTTCTGCACATCATTTCAACTCTCAACTCTCTCTCTAAACATCTCTCTAGCTTTTAAATTATTACCTCGATAAGCGTGCCATACTTCTTTGTAAAACGTGTCCCGATCCCTCGTTTGTGTACAACGTTTCCTCGAAGTTCGTACCACCCTCCACCCACATACCAAGAAGGTGTTTGTTGTAATGGCGATGAGTCTCGATAAGCGTGCCATCGTGTGTTGAAGATTGACGTTCGTCGATTTGTGTATCGAGAAAAGAATTGATCGAGAAAAGAAGCGGCGTCGGAGTGCTGCTCAATTTCGTAGGGTTTTCAATACGCCACTAAGGTTAAGCGTAATAACGAATTCAATACAATATAATATTATATTCAAGGCTTAAGCCTTAAGTCGAGGTTATACTCGATACCTCGATAAAAGAAAAGAAAACATAACAAAGAAATGAATGAAAGAATGAATATTGAATATGGTGAATACGTATATATGTGTGAAAGTATATATGTATATATTCTTTGTTATGAAAATATTATTTAATGAATAATGAGTATTCTTAAAGAATAAAAGAAAATGATTACGTTTCTTGGAGAAGAAGAAACGTCGGGTTTCTAATATAAACTAAAGGTTTATAATTTACTTATAAACTAAAGGTTTTTAAGTAAAAGAAAATGAACTAAAGGTTCATCGAGGTTGAGATATAAAATAAGACTAAAGGTCTTAAGCCGGATCGTGTATCCGACTAACAAATATTTATAATCGTACTATAGGTGCGAGATAAAGAAGGGAAAGACCCTTGGACGGTGAGTGAAGCCGATCCTAAAGCGATAAGGTGAATACGCCCCCAAACTTTTAACTTATTTAAAATGAGTCAAACTTGTTATATGATATTGTTTACAAGGAACTATGTGTTCCTAAAACCGTTATGAATAAGGGTATTAACCTAGCCCTCAGGATGTGGTATACGTATGTCTGGATCCTTACATATGTGGTACTATGCGATGAATGGGCACATCGCACCACCCTTGGTCGTAGGACGCTCTCCTGCAGGGAGTACGACCGTTGTGCATATTTACGGGTACTTAACTAAGTCGAACGCTGCGGTGTTTGCTGAGGTGACCTAGAGTAGAGGCTCATATTTATAATGTGTTATTTAACTTTGTTATTCCTAAGCCACGTTGGGCCGAGGCAGGCGCAGTCTCGAGGGGTAATGGAGTAAAAGAAATTATTTTGCGTCAGCGTGTTCAACAGCATTCGTTGCTGACGTATTTTCTTACATTTTGCAGGTGAACAATATTAGCACTTGGAAGCGTCGAAGTGCTATATTAAATCCGATGGCTCGGATCTTTTGTATTAAACCCTAATATATAAATGGTGGTGGTTTTATAATGAAAAAACAAGTAATCTTTTGTACTTAAGTTTGGGAATCTTTTAAAATCCCAACTTTTGTCTATATAAATATTTACAACTTAAATCCACAAGTTTTATAAGTCTTCCGCTAATATAACATAACTCTGATTTATTTACACTTGTGGTACCAACTATGTGGTCACGCTCCTAAGCCTTAGATGGGGGTGTGACAGGTTGGTATCAAAGCCATCGATCTTAGCGAATTGGGTATCATAAAACAATACCCAAGCTTCGATCCCAAGTATAGGAAATAATTGTTTATGTGTTTTAGGGATAAGATAGCTGGTAACCTTTCTTTCCCACTCTACATTCTAAACCACCCATAATGTTAGATGTCATTCAAAGCTCAAATGGAGAATTATGTGCGCAAGTCAAAAGATGTCGGAATCGCCGAACCCTACCCCGAAGACAACATGAGTGATGGATACTATGAAGCATATTTTAACCAAGACATAGAACATGACTTGACCAAACCCGTATACTATCCCGGAAGTAGACACTACCCGATAGATGTTCCCGATAGTCCACCAAAATCAAGTGTTGAACCACCAAGACATTCAAGCTATTATCCACCAACAATACCGATGTATCAACCTTCCGAAGTACCAACTTACCAACCCTCGGAGATACCGCAAAATTTCCCGGCCGGATATATACCGCCAAATCCGCATCCGTCCTATGCCTTCCTTTCCAACATACCCATCAAGGAAGAACCAAGATCCCCATCTTCCGACTGGATGAAATGCCATTCCGATCCATGTCGATGGTATACCGGAAGCTCCACTTTTAACGAAGTCAGTTCTCAACCAAACAACAATGAAGGGCCGTCCCAAAAGCCCAAGATGAGGATTAAGATGCCTTTTGAGACTTTCCAGATGCCTCCAATAAACATTGAAACCACACAACCCATGGAGGAAGATGAACTGGAAGAAGAGGAGGATCCGGAAGAAGAAGAGGATATTGAAGAAGAGGAGGATCCCGAAGAAGAGGAGGACCCTGAGGAAGAATCTGAGGAAGAACCGGAAGAAGAGCATCCTGAAAATCCCAACGAGATGTCATGTTCAATGGGAGGATCACTCACTTCCCAAAACGCAAGCTATGGTTTCGTGGATCCGTATGTTCAACACCTTTAGAAACTGAGGAACCAAGCTTCGTCAAGCTTCCCACCATTCCAAGGAAAAATTCCATCGATCCAAGAGCAAGCCGATGAAATTCGAGAGCAAAACCGAGCTGCCAAGACATACCTCTACCTTTCATCCAATATGGATTACGTCCCGTATCCTGAACCAAAGAATCATTACGAGATGGTGACAATGGGTTACCGTGACCCACCATCTCATTATGGATACCCCGACGTAATTTCGCAGTTATATGAAGAGCATTTGGATCGCGCTCTACATGAAACTGACGATTGGAGAAAGAAGGTAGACGAGTAAGGAAAGAAAAAGAAGAAGATGGGAGAAACACTCCTTCGTAAGTTCAACAAACTAACGAAGGTTGTGAAGAAGTTCTTGAAGGACTGAAGATAGTGAAGAAGAATGTTATGTGTAAAATAGCTTGTATAATATGTGTTATGTGATAAATAAAAGAACGTATGAAACGTTCTTATGTAATGATAGGGTGATCTATATATATATACCGTTGGAACAATATATATATATATATATGTAAAGTAAAAATATATATATCTTTTGTGATATATATATATATGTGTAATAAGATATGTGTGTTTAATAAAAGAAACGTTGTTAAAATTTCAGACTTAATTGAAAAAGAAAAAGAAATATGTCTGAACAAAGTAACAACAACGAGAATGCTCGTAAAGAGAAAGAGATATAAGACAAGGGGAAAGGCCCCGAGAATGAAAATGAAAGGGATGAAGAAATTCCCGAAAAATATATGAATAAAATTCAAATGATGATTAAGAAAGCTGTTAGGGAAGAATCAGAGTTTAGATCTCAATCTAGACAATCCAAACATTCCCGATCTGTTAATCCTTCTGTTCATCCCTCTCGAAAATCTGAAAAATCTCGACCGAACCCGTCTCGTGTCGAGGAGAGTGTGCATGAGTCTAACGCCGATGGTGGAGTTAGACGTGAGTTCAAGAAACTCAAGATAAGTGGGTGTTCATTCAAAGACTTTAAATACTATGGACCGAAAGAGTTCCATGGTGATAAGGGAGCCATTTCAACCGTGAGGTGGCTTGAGGAGATGGAGACAATCGTGATTACTAGCAAGTGCTCCGATGAGGAGAAGATCCAGTATTCTGCCCTTATGTTCAAGGGAGAAGCGTTGGAGTGGTGGAATGCTCTGTTGATGAGCAAGGGGAGAGAGATGATGTATGGTTTAAGTTGGGAAGAGTTTAAAGCATTGCTGATGGCAAAATTTTGTCCCATGCACGAAACCGATCAGATCCAAACGAAATTCCTCAATCATAAGGTCGTGGGGACAAATCTTCATGAGTACAATACTAAATTCCTTGAGTATTGTTGCCTTGTTCCCCAGCTGGTTAACCCTGAGTCCAGCAAAGTCACAAGATATATTTGGGGATTGCCGCGAGAAATCCGTGACATGGTGAGGTCTCATTTACCTCAAACCGCCGACTCCACAATGGAGTTAGCTGGTTACTTGATGGGAGGCATGGTCCGTAACAAAGAAGAGGACAAGAAGGTGACAACAACAACTGCTCAAGGAAGGACTGGAGGAGGTTCCAATTTCAAAAGCAAAGGCGTGAACTGAAACAACTCTACGCCATGCAAGACCTGTAGGAGGTACCACAAGGGTCGATGCAATTTCGCCCCGCCTCCTGAAGTATGTGAATCATGCAACCGTACGGGTCACGCGACTGCTGACTGTTGGAAAAAGAAGATGTCTTGCTACAATTGCAAGGAGATGGGCCATTTGAGTTTCGAGTGCCCAAAGAATAAACCCGCTGGTGGTGGTGCGGGTGGAAGTGGCAAAGACAAGAAAAGAAACGCTCGAGTTTTCATACTCGACACAAAGAAGGCCGCTGACATGCCGGAAACCATCACCGGTACGTTTCTAGTCAACGACACCTATGCTAGAGTTTTATTTGATTCGGGTGCCAATTTGAGTTTTATAGATTATAGTTTTTGTAGTCTATTAAACGAACCATTAACAAAATTAGATAAAACTCTAAGCGTCGAGACTGCTAGCGGCGAAATTGTTAAGATCTCCGAAGCCCTTGAAAACGGAAAAATTCATTTAGCTGGTTATATTCTGCCTATTTGTTTGTTACCCATGAGTCTGGCTGGTTTTGATCTAGTACTTGGTATGGATTGGTTATCCGATAACCATGCCCGTATCATCTGCAATAGCAAAACCGTTGAACTTCAAGCCCCTGATAAACGAATGATTCGAATTGAAGGGGACAAAGACGCTGGCTAAGTTAGCATAATTTCTATGATTAGGGCTAACAAATGTTTGAATCAAGGATTCCACGCATTTATGGCCTACGTCACTAAAGAATCAAAGCCAAAAGAAAACAAAGACGTTTCTATCGTTTTTGACTTTCCTGATGTCTTTCCTGATGAACTTCCTGGAATTCCTCCCGATCGTGAAGTAGAGTTTAGGATTGATCTTATTCCCGGTACTGTTCCGATCGCCAAAGCTCTGTATCGCTTAGCGCCAACCGAGATGAAAGAGTTAAAGAAACAACTCGATGAGCTACTGGAGAAAGGTTTTATTCGACCAAGTTCGTCGCCTTGGGGAGCGCCAATTCTATTCGTCAAGAAGAAGGATGGTTCCATGAGAATGTGTATCGGTTATCGTGCGTTGAACAAAGTCACAATTAAAAATCGTTATCCACTTCCGCGTATCGATGATCTTTTTGACCAACTTCAAGGTGCTAGCTTCTTTTCAAAAATCGATATTCGTTCCGGCTATCACCAACTCAAAGTCCAATCCGAGGACATTCCAAAGACTGTGTTTCGAACAAAGTATGGACATTATGAGTTCACGGTCATGCCGTTTGGACTTACTAATGCTCCAGCTGCGTTCATGGACATGATGAACCGAATTTGCAAGCCTTACTTGGATAAATTTGTTATCGTATTTATCGACGACATACTTATTTATTCTAAGTCCAAGGCTGATCATGAAATCCATCTTCGAACGTTGCTTGAAATTCTTAGAACCGAGAAGTTGTACGCCAAGTTCTCGAAATGCGAGTTCTGGTTGCACGAAGTGCAATTTCTTGGTCATATCATTAATGTCAACGGTATTCAAGTGGACCCCGCTAAGATAGAAGCTATCTCTAAGTGGGAGGTCTCGAAGTCGCCAACCGAAATTCGAAGTTTCTTAGGTTTGGCTGGCTATTACCGTAGGTTCGTCGAGAACTTTTCTCGTATCGCCGTTCCCTCAACTTCTTTAACTCATAAGAATATCAAGTACGAATGGGGAACGAAGCAACAAGAGGCGTTCGATATACTTAAACGTCAGCAAGGATGTGGTATACGTATGTCTGGATCCTTACATAGGTGGTACTATGCGATGAATGGGCACATCGCACCACCCTTGGTCGTAGGACGCTCTCCTGCAGGGAGTACGACCGTTGTGCATATTTACGGGTACTTAACTAAGTCGAACGCTGCGGTGTTTGCTGAGGTGACCTAGAGTAGAGGCTCATATTTATAATGTGTTATTTAACTTTGTTATTCCTAAGCCACGTTGGGCCGAGGCAGGCGCGGTCTCGAGGGGTAATGGAGTAAAAGAAATTATTTTGCGTCAGCGTGTTCACCAGCATTCGTTGCTGACGTATTTTCTTACATTTTGCAGGTGAACAATATTAGCACTTGGAAGCGTCGAAGTGCTATATTAAATCCGATGGCTCGGATCTTTTGTATTAAACCCTAACATATAAATGGTGGTGGTTTTATAATGTAAAAACAAGTAATCTTTTGTACTTAAGTTTGGGAATCTTTTAAAATCCCAACTTTTGTGTATATAAATATTTACAACTTAAATCCACAAGTTTTATAAGTCTTCCGCTAATATAACATAACTCTGATTTATTTACACTTGTGGTACCAACTATGTGGTCACGCTCCTAGGCCTTAGATGGGGGTGTGACAAAACCCGTGTACTATTCTTGGTAGAAAACGGTTTGGTTTTGATTAACATTGTGATCGGAAAACCCGAGTACCGTTGTTGAAATAGTTGGTTTAAAAAAAAACCCGTTCACTATTTCTGGGTTAACAGTTGGTTTGTTTATAACCCGAAACTGTTTAGATTAAAGTTGACAACAATTTTTTCTAAATTTGTAATAGTCAATTTATCAAGATTGGGAAAAAGAAAACTCGTAAAATGGTCGAGTCCAAGGATAAAGAAGTTCTGATTTCAAAGGAAGGAGGGACATTAATGAGTTTTCAATGCCCTGTGTTAAACTCCACAAATTACACCATTTGGGCTATAAATATCAGATTGATCTTTAACGTCCATGGAATTTGGGAAGCCATCGAACCAAAAGAGGGCAGCGAAGTTGATGAGAAAAAAGATAATACTGCAATAGCATTACTATTCCAAGCGATTCTAGAAAACATGGTATTGCAAATTGCTAATTTTACTTCGGCCAAAGAAATTTGGGACGCATTAAAGGTTCGACATGTTGGAGTTGACAGAGTTATAGAAGCGCGTTTAGAAACTCTAGAGTCCGATTTTGAGTCTCTAAAAATGGGTGTTGACGAGTCGCTTGATGTGTATGCCGGGAAAATAAGTGAGATTACATCACAAGCGAGCAATCTTGGGCATACTATGAATGACAAGAAACTGGTCCGAAAGCTACTCAGTTCTGTGCCAGAAAAACTCATACAAATTGTTGATGCAATCGAGCAGTTTGTGGATCTTGGTGCAATGCCATTCCAAGAAGCCGTTGGAAGGCTAAAGGCTTTCGAGGAGCGCACCAAGAAGAAAAACAAGGAGGTAGATATGCATAACAGACTTCTGTTCACGAAAGAAGAAGGAAAAGAGAAAGTAAAGGAACAAAAGTGTGAACATTGCGGTCATGAAAGTTCAAAGCAAGGAAACAAAGAACGTGGTCGAGGCAAGTATGGGAAGACTTGGAAGAATAAACAAGGAAATCGGATCAATATTTTATACATAAATTTGGTCTTTGAGACTTCCATACAATATTTTATAAACATACGAAAGAATCAGATCAATAATTATACCCTGACGCCACACCGGGGCCGTTTGAAATTTTGCCGGTATTGCCAAAGGGGTATGTTCACCGAGCCGGAGAAAAAACTGAGTATGAGTCGAACCACTGAATCGGATCATAAATTTGGTCTTGGAGACTTCCATACAATATTTTATAAACATACGAAAGAATCGAATCAATAATTTTGCCCTGGCGCCACCCCGGGGCCCGTTCGAAATTTTTCCAGTATTGCTAAAGCGGTATGTTCACTGAGTAGGAGAAAAAACTGCGTATGGGTCGAACCACTAAATCGGATCAGAAATTCGGTCTTGGAGACTTCCATACAATATTTTATAAACATACGAAAGAATCGGATCAATAGTTATGCACTGGCGCCACCTGGGGCCCGTTCGAAATTTTGCCAGTATTGCCAAAGGGGTATGTTCACCAAGCCGGAGAAAAAACTGAGTATGGGTTGAACCACTGAACCGGATCAGAAATTCGTTCTTGGAGACTTCCAGACAATATTTTCTAAACATATGAAAGAATCAGATCAATAATTATGCCCTGACGCTAGAGGTGAGCAAAAAATGGTTTGTTACCGCCAGATTCGAGGAACCGGAACCCCGATGCCTCAGAACCGCTAACGTGTGTTACTTTACGGTTCTCGATTCTCATAATTTGCATTAAACGGTTCCCGGTTCAGTTCCGGGTAAAATCCGCGGTTCTAGACTTGGATCCGAAGAACCGGAATATTAAAAATGTTTTAGATAAATTACCAATCCCCATTTTTTATAGAGTAACTTATTAACCAGCATTTATTCAATTATATTTTAATTCAAATATTCTTTCTTTACGTTCAAGGCCTAGTAACCATGATCAATTTTGATTTAAGCTATCAAGGTAACGCAATATAAAATGATATGATCTTTCAGAATCTATCGTTGCTAATGATTTATTTAAATTCAACAATTATGTTTTAATTAAAAAAATATAACCGATGTTATGTTGTAATCTAAATTAGTTTTACCGTGAAAGAAGACATACACTTGTATAAACTTGTTTTACAATTTGCATATCTCATTTGATAAATAAACGATCGAACTGGTTCTAGCTAGAACCGATTAGCGAGAACCGTCTTTAGCGGTTCTGGAACCGAACCGGTTTACTATAATAAGTTCCGAATCTGGTTCTATTTTTCACTCATTTTCGGTTTCGGTTCAGTTCTCACGGTTCTGAACCGTCGCACAACCCAACCTATAGCGTGTATATGTTTTTACCCGCGTTTTTATTAGCCCAGCATGTAGCTTGGTTTCGAATTTTTAATTGTTTTATCACGTAGCACATATAAGTTACATCTACAATGAGATTTATTATCTGTAGGAATAGTGTTCTAGCAATTTGCAATAGTTTATGTTTAAGAATCATCTTTTATGAATTTATACAAACTAGTAGTAAATATCAAAATAATATAATTATTTTTTACTCCACTATTAAAGTACTCACCCCATATTTGATATTCCATACCTAAATTTATATGGAAAGCTAATGTAACATCATATAATTAGACGTTCACTAATACTTCTATATCCTATAATTTAATGTGGTTGTGAGTGGAGAGAAATATTCTTGTTATTGGGATACAATAGATTTTAGAAGGTGAACAAATTTTATGGATAAACCTATATTTTAATAAATTATATGGATGAGGATGAGGATGAGGATGAGGATGAGGATGAGGTTTGTATTATGAATGCTCATAGTAAAGAAAATTAATAAATGTATAATAAATCTATATCATATGCTCATAAAATAATGTCTTAAAATGCTGTTGTAAATGTGTAGACTCAAGTCTTTTTTTAGTTTTGTTTGAAATTGACGTGTGAAAGGAAAGAAAGGTTGGAGATGTTACACTGAGTCAAGTGAAAAGCACAAATGTTTTGAGTTTCACCTAAAAAGAAAATAATAATTAGGAACAGAAAGCATTTGTAAGGGTTTAAAGTGAAAGGTCAAGCAAAAGCTTGTGTGTTCATTCACTCATTCACACATCAATCCCTAATCCCATCATCACCTGCAAAAAAGCAATCACTTTGTCCTTGACCTTTGTAACAAAGACTTGGAAATTTAGGATCCTTTCAACTTTCATTAACCAACATATTTCCTTTTTCTGTTACTAGTTCAACACCTTCAACTAAGTCTCACTTCTTTGGACTACACAATTCATATACTTTCGAAATTCATATATTTTTTAACGACCATCGAATAAAGTCTGACTACTCAGTGGCAACTTGTAGTAACTCAGTGGCAAAGGATGACCCCATACACCCGCAATCATAGACAACGCAGAGTAGCCTAAACAAACTATTTCACTTCCCCTCAACAGCAACTAAAGCTCATTGGTGAAATTCATATTTTTGTAAATGTTATATATTATTTAATAATGTTTCATGTTTTTATATTATTAAATTTGTATTTATAAATTCAAAGATATATGTGTGTAAAAAAACAATTAAACTAATTTGTTAACATGTTTTTATAAATTTTAACTGTTTCTCTAAATACGTATACGTTATGTGTCGCCGTGCAGGTAATTAACCAACACATGTGTAATTCAATATAAATAGATGATATTTATTCATATTCCTTTTGAGTTTTGTAATTATTATTTTTTAAATAAACATTGCATTTCAAATATTCTTTTAAATATTAAAGTTTGTTAAAATGTTTATAATAGCTTGCGACTTATGTAGTATATGGGGTTTTTAAATTAAATAATTTATATGATAAAAGATATAATGGATTATAAAATATTAATAGTTTGTAATATATGATAAAAATATAAGAAATAATAAATGATTTTCAAAATATTTATTACAAGGGATAATTAGTTTAAGGAGAGGTTATAAATGATAAAACTTGTAGCCGTAATGAATACTACGTATAATAAATTTAGTGGTATAGTAATGATTGATCCCTGCTCAAATGACTCAAATATTCCAGTTTAGAAAGAGGAATATCTTAAGTTATAGTTTTATATGTGACAGAAAAATATAAAATAAGAGATAAATATAAAATAAGAGATTCCAGGTTAGATCAAGGGTAATCTCCTGGGTGGTTTCCGGGAACACATATGACAGATGGGTTAGTGACTCGCTAATAATCCAAATTAGCAGTTAATAAAAAAGGTTTTTGCCTTATTTGACTAGTTTTAGTATTTACCAGAAAACTATTAATAGAGTGAAAAAGGTAGACTCTAGACGTGTCACATATAGGTCGTGCCACTTTTCTTTTGATTTTATAATACTAAACAATAAATTATTCAATTTAGAGAAGCAAAGAGCAGTTGTTTAATTCTAACACTCTTATACTATATGTTGTAAAATAAGTTATAGTTACGAAAAATAGTGGCTAGTTAGAGGTACACTACTAAACATACAAGTATAGTCATCAAGGTATAATTGCCGACGAAATACCAACAGATTATTATAAATCTAAAATTTCAAATTAAAACGCAATTACATAACACACTTGTGTGGTATTTCGTCGCTAATGTATCCGTTATTGGAAACAACCACCTTAGACGTCCATACAAAAGTTATTGGCGACGGTAAAATAGTCCATCTACGACCCCTCGTTAACTTCCACCGTTAATATGTCGCTAATGAGATTAACCACAAGTCACGGCCGTATTTCATGATGTAGATTATTGACTGATTGTTCAGTCGATAACCGCCTTCACTAACGGATTGCCGACGGATTTGACCTTCGTTGATACTCCTTTGTTAATTTCTAGTGGCATGCTATAAATATCGGTACTCCAATGTGTAAAAGTTTTAATAAAAGTAACTATATAGGTGGAACTAAATTTTTTCCTTATAAAACACTACTAGCAACTTTTTAAAAGCATGCATAATATTGTCAAAATTTAAAGTTTGGTAATTAGTAAAGGCTTTGGTTATTCAGACACTCTTTGACCTATTCAAACACCGACCATACAAGTCTTATGAGATCTATACGACTCGTATGATGAGTATATGACAACACTGTAGAAAAGGTGATGACACACACACGAAAGGTGTACGAGTATATCTCTAGTTTGAATAGAGCTTTTTGCCCAATTGCATGGATGAGGTAAAGATAATGTAACCAAATGTCAAAAGAGGCAAGATCACATGATAGCATGTGGCATCCGGGTTTCATGGGGGTGGGTTGGTAGAAACCCTAAATATTAAGACTTTCAAGAGGAAAAACTCATTATTGTTTTACTTTTACCTTTGACTTAAATTGTCAACTCAAATCATGAAAAAGATAAGGGATGTTAAAATCCTGCTACTTACTACCTCAAATGACAACCTCAAACAAAAAGTACTCAATGTCTTGTATTTGATCAAATGTATGCCCCAAAAAGATATGAAACGCAGGTTCATTCTACAGTGTTTTTGATTGGGGTTGGTATAAAACAAATATTGTATATCTTTTTGATTTTGATATGAAATGACTCTTTTTAAAGCATGCATTCATGGGTTTCTGAACCTTTTATGGTCAGCCAATTAGGCAAAACATCATCATTGGTTTTTCTGTAACATCATTTTCTATTGGGATACATCCCTAGTGGCTAGTAGATGTTTATCCGGAATGTTATACATATAACTGGGTCGGCCTTTATTAATAAAAAAGATAATTCTTAAAAATGCTCATTTGGAAAAGAGAAATCCGAAATGTCTACCCTTTTTTTAAGATTTTCAAAATACCCTCTACTAAAACTTGTCGACGGATTTGGTTCAAAATTTGTTAAGGACGCCCAATTGTGAAGGTTTTCGTTGGCTCACAAACTCGTTCGTGGGAATACTGATTTCCTGGAGCCGACGAGTTTGATAGAGAATGTTTTGGGAATCTTCAACCGGGGGGGGGGGGGGGTTGAATTTGGTTCTCTCTTCTTTTAAAACACTACTAGAAAAAAGGCCTTTAATGACAAGCAAATGCGTGTCATTGAAGCCCCCGTCATAAAATGATTATGACACATTTGGTGTGTCATATTTTATGACACGCGCTTATGACACGCGATTACGACAAGCATTATATCTACGACGTGCATTGATGCGTGTCATTGTTTTAGGTGTTTTAAAAAAATGGAAATTATTAATTTTCACGACAATTATATTCTGATAATGCCAAATAAAATATATATCAAAACAATCCATTTCTTATTATAGACATCATAAGTCCAATATGTTAACAACTACGTCAAAGTTAACTAAAATACTGTTTGTCGATACAAAATATCACCCGAAAATAAATGTGGCCCAAAACTTGACTATTCATCTTGAATTCCATCATTATCAGCATCGTTTGTTCATCTATAATTCCCTCGACCCGGGAAAAAAATAAACAAAAGAAATTTTAGAGCTCATGGCATCCGACGCACCACTTTCCCAAATATGCAGTTATAGACCTGAGAGGTGTGTCCAACATATATGTTAACATTTACTTGGATCGACCCGTCATAATATCTGTTTCACACGCTTAATAGCTCACGATTTTGCTAATAAGCTGGAAACTTGCACCATTTGATGTAGCTCGTATATCCTTAAGTACGCATGAAGCTGCAAACAAGATAAAATTTGTGAACTTGTGGGATCAACTACTTTGTTTGTTGAGAGTTTTCAAACTCACAGCACGGTTCACCTGGTCACCTTCCATCAACTTTAAGACATCCCTGGTTGACTTGACTATGCACAATTAAACTTGATCAACATATAGCGCATATCCATAAAACATACATATGATTTTTCTTACAGCACATAACATATATATAATGCATAGATTCCACCAAATGAACCTATCTTCCACCAAAACAGATCATTAGCTTCAAGTTTCAACTTTCTTGCTTCAAACAGGTCAGGCTATTTCGTTGCAGGGTTCCTTTAAACAACACCCCAGCCTGTGACATTAAGATAAAAAATCAAGATTTTGAAATCGCACATAATATGGGATGTATAATATAGACATGTATTTAAGTTTTTAGCCACCTAATATGGTTCTTGGCTGGTAATAAAAAAAGAGTGTGGAATCCAATTCCAAACTCTTGGTGTTTCACCTTTTCTATATATTGATTTGTTTCCTTTGAGATCATGATTATTTTATCAAGTTCTTGTGGCAGTAAAAAATTGCAAGAAACTATAAAGAGAGAACAATTTTATATTCTAAAATGTACATCAGATTACTCTTAACTAAAAGTGATTTCAATTTTAAAATCTACTTAAAAATCTGTTATATATATATGCCAACATCAAGTCGATATCTATATTAAAACATAGCTAAGCTGAACCATGCATGTGCACACAAATTCATCAACACACATAAAGTTACATGTATGAATTACTTCTAAGCTGCATACAATAACTCTTATTTTCTACTTAAACCAAACCGGGAACACAAAAAATGCAGCAATCTTTACTTTTATAAACATTAAGGAACACCTAATGTTTCAGTCCACTCCAAAAAATAAACATCTACAAAAAATAAGAACCCTAATCTCTAATTTTAATCCACTCTAGTTTCAATCGGCTAACTACAAAATTCTGGCTGGAATCACAACCATATAAAAACAAAAACGAATAGCATTTCATCAAACAGTTGGCGTGCACCAAGCAAAAGATATCTAAAACCCCAATCCCAACAACTTCAATTTGACCAATTTATAACCTAAAAATCTAAATTAAACAATAAAATTAAAGAAATCAGTAAGGTCAATACTCACCATAAATAACTAGAAAATCAGAAGCACATGTTCACACGACGAAAGCTCTAGCTCTCCGGCCAATTGCCCGACTAATAGCCCATACCAGAGGAGAGTAAAAGAAAACACGAGTGTGCTGAAAATGAACCCTAGCGTGAGGAGTCGTGGTGTTCAACTTGCAAAGGTCGGATTGATGGAGAAGAGAGGCCGGCTGAATTGTGGAGAATGAACCCTAACATCGTGGTGTTTGAGAGTAGTACAGGGAGGGTATTAAATTTTTTATATTTTGAATTTAAGATGACACGCATACATGACATGCATCTTCTATTTGGTTACGTTTTTAAGTTATGACACTATATCTATGACGTGCAAATATAAGTGTCATAAATCTTAAAAATTTTAAAATTTATGACAATTTTTTAATAACACGCCCATATGCGTGTCATAAATCTCCGCGTGTCATAGTGCGCAGGTCATTAAAGACTTTTTTTCTAATAGTGAAAGGACATTTTGAGAAATTTCCTTTAGAAAAATATGGATTTGGAGATTTAAAATAAGGGATAATCACGCTATTCTTCACGTATTTGGTAATTATCCCTTAAATTTAATCAATTAACATATACTATATTCCGTTCCTATTTGAATGATGTCAGGTGTTTACATAGTATA
This sequence comes from Bidens hawaiensis, assembly GCF_021521415.1. Classification (NCBI taxonomy): domain Eukaryota; kingdom Viridiplantae; phylum Streptophyta; class Magnoliopsida; order Asterales; family Asteraceae; genus Bidens; species Bidens hawaiensis. Next base: position 19,590 of record NW_027493862.1, read on the forward strand.
TATTATACATATAAAGAGATGGGTAAAGGAATTCAAGCAATAATTTGGAGGTTATGCTTTGAATAATTTGGAAAGCTCGAAACGAGAAAAATGTTAAACTAAAGGATTGCTCGGTTATTAAACCGGTTGAGGATGTCAAATATATTCTTCCTTCCTTTAATTTGGATTAACAACATAAGCAAAATGGAGACTACAGACTGAGAATCGTGGTACAAATTAGATTTTATAAACTTTCCATTTGGTTTTGTTTCTCTACGTTTGTACTTTCATTTCTTTGTACCTTTTGGCTCATTTGCTAAAGGTCCATGTTTAAGTTCTAGGTCATTTCTATCAAAATTAATATATAAATAAAGCATACAAATGAATCCTCATGAACTTAATTAGTTAATCTAGATGGACACAAAATCAAGTTTTAACTTTTAAGTTTTAACAAATAATATATTGTTTTTCATCAAATATTTGAAGAGAAGTTAAACTAGATGGGCAGAAAATCAAGTTTTAACGTTTAACACATCAAAAAATTATTAATCAAATCTAAAGTTTTGAAGAGGTAGGTCCCAGCAGAGCCCAGTTGGACCCGCAAGACTCACCTTAAACAGGGACGTCTGCGCAGAGACCAACTGGATCCGCAGGACCAACCATGCTCAGAGACGTGACGTCCTTAAGCGCAGTACGCAAGCTGGTCCCGCAGGAAATGCCTCCCAATGGTGAAGGACTCCGCCTGTCCCCGCAGCCTCGGATACAAGCCATTAGGGAAGGCCACCCGCGCAGCATGGCTACACGCACAAGGCACTTAGCTCTCGATCATTCAGTGTCACCTGAAGGAATGAGCCAAGCCGGGAGCAATCCCGCACAGAGGCGGGAGGGGGAATACTCCCGCCCAAATAAGCCAGTCTGTATACTGAAGGACCTTTTACTGTACCTGACGAGGTATGGGCGAAAGATCTGATCAGAGATACGACAGCTCACTGATACAGTATGGCGAGCAGCATGCTCCTGTACTGTATCACTATTAGCCGCTGCCTACTCACCAACTACTGTCATACCACGTGCGTAGCCGGCAGTTGGTGGAAAGGGAATAGTATACAGCGGGCCTGGTCACTATCAGCCGCTGCCTACCCACCAACTACCAGCAGGGCACGTGCGTAGGCTACTGTTGATGAACAGGAACACTGTTGCAGCCGGCCATACCTCCTTGGAAACCTACCTTCGGCTATAAATACCCCAAATGGTATGATCATCTCAACACATTACATTATCATATTATCATCATAATATACCTGATATCTGCTCTAGCAATCTCTTAATATACTTTTATATTTAAAGAGCAATCTAGTCTGATTCTCACGCCGGAGGGTGGTCACAAGGAGGAACCCCCCCCTTCTCAGTGACGAGCTCACGGTGTCTGTTTTGCAGGTTATCAGAAGAACCATCTTCCAAGGGTCTAACCCCTCGTGGGAAACAGCTATCCAACCCCCAGGTTACTAGTAATCTGCCCGGGGTCTGGTTAGTGTTTCTTCATTGGCGCCATCCGTGCATAAAGCTAGAACTTTATTTTTCTCCAGTTTTTTCAAACTTCTACAAAGATGGTTAGAGAAATTCCGGTAACCACAACCCCAGCTACTAGGATGAACACCGGCAACACAGTTTTTACAAACACTACCCCGGCGACCGAAGCCGGGGCAAGTGAAGTAAATTTTACGAACACTACCCCACTTACCAAAGCTGGGGCAAGTGCAGTAAATGATCGCCTACTGGGATCCACCGATACCCAGTTTGAGAAACGAAGACTCCCCCGCCAGACTCTCGATGAAGTTAAGGCATGGGCGGAGGCACGACAAAAGGAATTCCAGGCTGAGTTGGACGAACGCTTGCGTTCCGTGCAACAGGCCGACGAATTCGAATACTGGGAGGATGACTCGGAGGAATCCGACTCCGACGCGAACCCTCGCCATAAGGCAAAAGGGAAGCGTAAGGAAACGGAATCCCAACCGAAAAGGCATTTTGGACAAGCCTTCAAACCAAAAAGCACAGGTGGAAGTCCACGAGACTTCTCCAAAACGTTCAGACCAAACGTTGCAAATGCAGGAATGTCCAAGTTTGCAAGGGACATTGCGGAAGCAATCGCCCCAAAGAGTGCCAAACAAATGCCCAACATAGGCACATATGACGGTTTATCTGATCCAGACGATCATTTGAACAGGTTCATAGCGGGGGCAACCGTCAGCAATTGGACGGAACCCACGTGGTGCTACATGTTCCAAATGACGCTTGTTGGGGCTGCTAGAGCTTGGTTTGATCGTCTACCGGTCAACCACATATACGACTGGGCAGACTTCCAACAGAAGTTTAGCCAACACTTCAGCCAGCAACGAAAGTATACCGAGGAGCAATGGACAATCCTCAAATGCATACGAGAGGAAGATGAATCTCTGCCAAACTTCATCACTCGCTTCAACTCAAAGAAGCTAAGATGGCATGCCATCCACATGGGATGGCATCATGACAGCAGCAAAACGCTATGCGGAAACAGAGAAACAACTGGGTAGAGATCTCCCACAGAGCACAAACCTCTACACCCAGAGGACGAGAGAAGACAACGTCCTCACCGCCCGACTAAATAAAAAACGAAAGCTAGGCATTTGGCAGTCAAGGGTAAACTTTGACACCTCATCCGGCTTGCAACATCGGTTGGGCGGAAGGGATAATGTACAGTCGCACCGGAACTCCAGATGGACGCCACTCACCAAAAGCGTCACTGAGATATTCGCCACTGAAGAGCTCCCATGGCCAAAGCCTCCAATAATCCGACATCGTCACGATGCTGATCGGAGCAAATACTGTGACTTTCACAAGACAAAGGGCCACAACACTGAAGAATGCATAGATGTAAAAGATATGGTCGAAGCATTTGTCAGAGATGGGACGCTCGCGCACCTCGTGGCGTAATAAAGGCTGAGCAGGCGAGTGCGTATAGAACCCCAGCTGGGGAAAACACGAATCAATTCCAGCTTCAAAATCGAGACTACATGCTGCGTAAAGAACGAGATCCCGAACCAGGTGCGTATCGGCTCGATGGCACTCCCATCCCAACATGGAAGGGAGCTCATTTACACAGTCTGCATGTAAATCAATTCCAATTTGTAAAGAAAAGGCCAAGAGCCACTTCTAATGGAAATGATTCTCTTTAACACCGAAGCTGATGATTTTACATTTATACTTTTCTGAACACTAATATGCCGGTTTTCACCGCATAATTACGTGAAGTCATTGCATGGGAAGGCGGTCCTACCCGCACGAACCCAATAACGTGACAAACCTTCACGCAGGTCAGTTTGGGAAAAAGTTCAGCACCCAAAAATGAAAGTGCCGGTCTATCCGCATGAATCATTAAAGGAAACTGAATAATAACCTATCAACAACCGCGCGTCGAACGGTTAAACTATGCAACACTGGTGACGGCGTTCACATTACGTGAAGTCGTTGCGTGGGAAGGCGGTCCTACCCGCACGAACCCAATAACTTGACAAACCTTCACGCAGGTCAGTTGAAGGGGAAGAGTTCAATTATCCCATTAAATGAAAGTGCCGGTCTATCCGCATGAATCATGAAAGGAAACTGAACACTAACCTATCGACAACCGCGCGTCGAACGGTTCAAAACAAAATTCTTAAAAAGGATGAGGAAAACCTACACGCAGGTCAGATAAGGGTAAAGTTTTGCCATCCTACTAAGTGCAAGTGACGGTTCTACCCGCACAATCACGAAAGAGGAAGCAAAACTTCACACCTATTATCAACCACGTTCAAAGGTTAACTTATCCTCAAAGGATGAGGAAAACCTACACGCAGGTCAGATAAGGGTAAAGTTTTGCCATCCTACTAAGTGCAAGTGACGGTTCTACCCGCACAATCACGAAAGAGGAAGCAAAACTTCACACCTATTATCAACCACGTTCAAAGGTTAACTTATCCTCAAAGGATGAGGAAAACCTACACGCAGGTCAGATAAGGGTAAAGTTTTGCCATCCTACTAAGTGCAAGTGACGGATCTACCCGCACAATCACGAAAGAGGAAGCAAGACTTCCTGTTATCAACCACGTTCAAAGGTTAACTTATCCTCAAAAGGTGAGGAAAACCTACACGCAGGTCAGATATAGGTTTAAAGTTAAAGCCATCCTACTAAGTGCAAGTGACGGTTCTACCCGCACAATCACGAAAGAGGAAGCGAAAACTTTAATCCATTATCAACCACGTTCAAAGGTTAACTTATCTTAATGCCTTAGAAATTTCGAAAAGTAAAACCTACAAGCAGGTCAGATGAATGTTAAAGTTTAGCCATCCTACCAAGTGCAAGTGACGGTTCTACCCGCACAATCACGAAGGAGGAAGCGAAACTTTAACCCATTATCAACCACGTTCAAAGGTTAACTTATTCTGAACACTTGGAAAATTGCTAATTTAAACTAAGTATGCAAGTCATAAGTTTATAAAGCAAGGAACCCAAAGAAGGAAATAACAATCTTAGCAAAAAGATTAATACTTCAAGAATATATTACAAGAATGGCCGGGTAACTACCCGCCTAAAAGAAAAAAAAAATATATACAAGTCTATCTTAGCAATGGGAAGGGATCTTCAGGATCAAGCTTCAGGGCCGCTTCCACTTGGACCCGCTCCGTCAGAAGAACGAGGTGGTTCGAGGAACGCTTTGAGGACAGCTAACCCATCATCAGCAGCAGCTACTTCGTCCACCTTCTCCACCACTGGATGCGGGAAGGCGGCGTATTGGTTCAATGCTTGGTCATAAATGGCTTCGGTATCCACATTGAACAAAGGGAAGTTGGAAGGCGGGACGCCTTTCTCAACAAACCCTAGACCAAGCAAGAAGCCGGCCTTTTCCCCATCCTCATGAGAAGCGTTGAGGGCTGCGGTCATAGCATCATCGTAAGAGGTCTCTGAAAAGACCCGACGCACAACCTACAAGGAAAACACAAGTATTAGAACCTTTTCTTACAAAAGAAAAGCGAGAAGATCAAGCTAAACATACCTGAGGCAACGCTTCTCGAATAAGCCATTGGAGGGCAGCTTGAGCTTCGTTATGGGCGCGTTCGGCTTCGCTCTTGTTAAGGTTGGCAAGTAAAACTTCCTTTGCGGCAGCCTCTTCGACGCCCTTAAGCTTCCGCTCGGTGTGGTCAAGCACCCCCCTCTGGTCCAGGATTTCCTGGAGTTTCTTGGCATCTTCCATTGCCAAGGCATCATGAGCGCGTTGGAGAGCCTCTAATTTGGCCTTGAGCTCCTCATTCTCCACACGCAAAGGCTCAGCAACGGCTTCAGCCTTGGCAGCCCTCTCGGTTGCGTTTCGCGCAGTCTCCCTGGCCAGCCGAAGCTGTTCATTCACAGCTTGGGCAGCCTTGGAGCGGGTCTCGAGTCGCGCCTGAACTTCAACCTCGAGGGCCTTGAAGGCCTTCTCCTTGTCGGCGGCAGCTGCCGCCAGCTGTTGGTTCTCCTCCCGAAGAGCACGCGCCTCAGATATGTCCTTGGCGCGAGCTGCTTTCAACTTGTCGTTTTCACGACAAAGCAGCTCGACGCGCGGCTGCATCCGGGCCTGGAGAACCCGAAGCTCATTAGTTAGCCTACCCTCCTGGTAGCTAACCATGGCTTCCCCCAACGCACCCGGAGGAGCAGCGTGGCGAGCCCAGTCCACGCACTCCACAGGTGTGCGAAGGGTTGTTCCTCGGCGTATGTTCCATCGAGGAACATACACTTCATTGGAATCCGACACTGCAAAAGAAACAAAAGCAGTAAGGAAAAGATGATAAAAAACATAAGGGAAAAAGAAAGGAACCCTACGCACCTGTAGGGTCAATGACAGGCCGATAGCCGCCAAACCCATCACCTGAACCTAAAGGAAATCCTTCCAACAGGTCAGGCAGACGGGAAGGTGGCAAAGATCGGATGGAAGCCCAGCGCGTACCTGATGGTCCGGCCATCGGTGCCGGTGGCGCGGGCATGGTGGCAGCCGCCGTGGTCGCCGTTGTGGTCGCCGCCGTGGTCGCCGCCTTGTAAGCAGCAGCAGTAACCGCCGGCTCTGTGAAGGATGCTGTAAAAATCGCACTCACAGCCGGCGGTGACGTCATCTCGGCAGGAACAGTTGGCTCAAAGGAACGAGCAACTGGACCAGCGGATGCAGGTGCAGGCACCTGGGTCGACGCCTCAGGAAGGCTGACCGAGCCTACCGTCATTGGCAGGGAGGTACTCCCCTGCGCTTCACCCCGGAATGCGTCAACATCCGCGCCTGCACAAAGAAGAAAGTGTTAAGATAAATTTATGAAGTAATAAATATACAAAGACAATTATGATTGTACTTACGGGTTTTCTTGACCCTGAACGTACGGACGGGCGGGGAGGAGCCCGATGGAGCCGGCCTCTTGGTACCGGTCACCGTCGTCTTCGTTGGTTCTCCGGAGGTAACGGTCGTAGCCTCCGGAACAGTGGTCTTCTCACCACCGGGGTTCCCCGCCACCTCTTCACTATCTGACTCCGAGTCAGAGAGAACCACCGGACCAGCCGTGGAGGCCTTCTCCTTCCCTTTCCCACCGGCAGCAGCTTTCTTCTTCCGCACCAGTGGAGGAGCATCTGAGGATTCCTCAGAAGAAGACAGGTCAAGAATTCCAACAGCGGGTACAGCATTAAGGGGTTGAGGAAAGAATATCGCCTTACCTGGCCGCCGGTGGCTCAGGATCTCGTGGCCCAGCGGATAGACCTCCACAAAACGATCCGCCGTTTGCTCCAGGATGGGCAACTCGCCCTCGTCCAGAGCACGAGTACCCATCCGCGCGGGACCGTCGGTTTCCCGCGGGAACAGAAGCGACTCCAAATTATTTCCCTCTGAAAGAAAAGAAACAGTTAGAAGACAAACTTGTATCAAAAAGAAAGACAAGACATACCATAGGGAATAGAGTTCAAACCGTATTCGAGAAGGATGGGAACCTGAGACGCATCCTTCCACACCCGGCTCATCCCTAACATGACCATCCCGGACTCCGCAAACCGGTAAACCGGAGATTGGATCCGGGATATCTTCGAAAACCATTCCGCCTCCTGGTAGTTGGGGGCGTGAAGGCTCGGTATCGCTTGGCCATTTTTAAACTTCATGGCAAGGGGGATGGCGCGGGCAGAAATGTAGAAGAATTCCTGCTTCCACGCGCGAAGACTGCGCTCGGTGTCGCAAATCTTCAGACCCTTAATACGGGTCGTCAAGGTGTACCACCCTTGGATGCACCTCCAGGTATAGAAGGTCATCAGGCGGTCCACATGGGGCTCGATGCCCAAAATCCGGCACACCCACTCAAAATGGCGAATCTTGGCGATCGCCATGGGGTGCAGCTCGGTCAAATGAACACCGTGCCTCTCAAGGACACGGTAAACAAATTTTGTCAACGGGAATCTAAGATTCCCATAGACAAAAAATGCAGCATAAACCCCGATCTTGCCTCTGGGGGCATCATACACGGTCTGGTGGGATTCAGGAAACTCAGGCTCGAGATGATCGAGCATGAACTTCCTGACAACATACCGGTACTGATCGCCGGGCAGAGCACACTGGCACTCGCCAGCAGTACCCCTGTCATCAGCTATAGCCTCAGCATCACGAGAAGACATCTTGAAGAGGAAGAAGAGAACGATTTCGAGAGAATGCTCGATTGAATAAAAGAGTATTCGCCGGAAATCGCCTTAAAGATGAAGAGAAGAGTGAAAAGTATGGATTGCAAATAACCCTCTACCCCTTTATATAGTAATCGCAATTAATGCGGTGAATTTAATGCGGAGGAGAGAGAAATCGAATGTGCAATGAAACTATGACACGTGGCAAAAAGCAAGCTGGCAACAGCTGTTGAAAGGACGTGTGCCAGTAATTTCGCGGCCACGCGCCCGAAAAATCGCGCCCACGCGCCTGAAAAAGCGACTGGAATGACCATGTTCTGTCACGTCACCATAACTTCCTGCACGTCCTGACACAGTCAGAAGAAACCGTCGCACGACGTTTCAGAGGTTTGGACTGCTCTGGTCTTTTCACCAACTCTTCGAATTTCAAAATTCAAAATTCGAAAATATTAAAAAGTAAGCGGGAAAATACCCCTTTACCCCTTGGCAAACAAGTAACCATAAGCCGGGTGCGGGTACAGTGTTAAGGCAAAACCCTTCACATACTTAGCACCCGCAGGGAATTGAAGCCAAGTACCTTGGCAAACAAGTAACCATAAGCCGGGTGCGGGTACAGTGTAAAGGCAAAACCCTTCACATACCTAGCACCCGCAGGGAACTGAAGCCAAGAAAATCTTGGCGAACAAGTAACCGTAAGACGGGTACAGTGTTAAGGCAAAACCCTTCACATACCTAGCACCCGCAGGGAATTGAAGCCAAGTATTCCTCGGCAACCAAGTAACTACAAGACGGGTGCGGGTACAGTGTAAAGGCAAAACCCTCCACATACCTAGCACCCGCAGGGAATTGACGCTAGGAATACCTTGGAAGTAAAGTAACCGTAAGACGAGCGCAGGTACAGTGTCAAGGCAAAACCCTTCACATACCTAGCGCTCCGCTGGGAATTGAAACCAAGAAGGATCTTCTGGGCAATGCTTGCGGAAACGGAAATAACATCCCCGCATAGCGGGAACGTCGAGAACTACGTTGTTGGAAGTTCCAAGATGGAATTGATGGTTTTAACATAATTGATCACTATGTTCAAAACTACCAAAACCTCATGGAAAATACATACAACTGGGACTCAATGCTCCTGACTTGCGAGGAGGTTACAGACCTACCCGCATCATACCCAAAGACCAAGCAGGAAACTCGGGCATTTCTGCAAGTGACAAGGACTTCCGCGGAAAGAATCCCCATGGAAAACCTTACAAAACCCTTTTCAAAACCCTTTGCTCAAGTCCAAAAGTTCACCTCACTTTATTAAACACTCATGAGAAGAACATTGGACTGGGGGGACTTGAAGAGGTAGGTCCCAGCAGAGCCCAGTTGGACCCGCAAGACTCACCTTAAACAGGGACGTCTGCGCAGAGACCAACTGGATCCGCAGGACCAACCATGCTCAGAGACGTGACGTCCTTACGCGCAGTACGCAAGCTGGTCCCGCAGGAAATGCCTCCCAATGGTGAAGGACTCCGCCTGTCCCCGCAGCCTCGGATACAAGCCATTAGGGAAGGCCACCCGCGCAGCATGGCTACACGCACAAGGCACTTAGCTCTCGATCATTCAGTGTCACCTGAAGGAATGAGCCAAGCCGGGAGCAATCCCGCACAGAGGCGGGAGGGGGAATACTCCCGCCCAAATAAGCCAGTCTGTATACTGAAGGACCTTTTACTGTACCTGACGAGGTATGGGCGAAAGATCTGATCAGAGATACGACAGCTCACTGATACAGTATGGCGAGCAGCATGCTCCTGTACTGTATCACTATTAGCCGCTGCCTACTCACCAACTACTGTCATACCACGTGCGTAGCCGGCAGTTGGTGGAAAGGGAATAGTATACAGCGGGCCCGGTCACTATCAGCCGCTGCCTACCCACCAACTACCAGCAGGGCACGTGCGTAGGCTACTGTTGATGAACAGGAACACTGTTGCAGCCGGCCATACCTCCTTGGAAACCTACCTTCGGCTATAAATACCCCAAATGGTATGATCATCTCAACACATTACATTATCATATTATCATCATAATATACCTGATATCTGCTCTAGCAATCTCTTAATATACTTTTATATTTAAAGAGCAATCTAGTCTGATTCTCACGCCGGAGGGTGGTCACAAGGAGGAACCCCCCCCCTTCTCAGTGACGAGCTCACGGTGTCTGTTTTGCAGGTTATCAGAAGAACCATCTTCCAAGGGTCTAACCCCTCGTGGGAAACAGCTATCCAACCCCCAGGTTACTAGTAATCTGCCCGGGGTCTGGTTAGTGTTTCTTCAAGTTTTAACATGAATACATTATGAAAACTAGACCAATTACTATATCTACCTTATGGCAAAGGCAAAAGTGCATGTTACTATGGATGCTTTGTTTCCACTGAAGAAGTATCACCAGGCCCCTCTTCTCATGTTCAAACTCCACAAATTTGCTTTTGATTTTCTAATCATGAAGAAGTCGTTATCGCATGAGACCAACAAATCTAATTCGATTTCAGGGGCCTCCCCTCCCAAATATGCACAGCCTCAGCCATTATAATATTATAGAGGACAATAACCGGTTAAGGAATCCAAATTCACAACAAAAAAAAACACAAAATCAAATTTACATAAGGACTTGTTTCTTTTCTACATTATTCTTTTACCTAAGATATTGCTTCTCTATCACTACTAAAAGTTGATCCTTTTAACAAGAAGATCAATCTCCACGTGCTTTATATATGCTGATGAAACGCGTGACTGACTGCTAAATATGTGGCACTAATATTGTCATATCACCGTTTAGGTGGACAAGGAAGAGTAATATGCGACTGATCATGTAAAGTAGATGCAATCCAACAAAGCTCATCACTATTGTGAGCAAGAGCACACTGCTTAGCCTACGTACTTCGAGCAATTATATGTCGTTTTTGAAACTCTAACCGATAAGTTTGGCTCCAAAGAAAGCGCAATAACTTGTAGTAGATCGACGATCATGGGGCATACAATCAATCAATACCAAAATAAGCATGCATGACAAAGCTAGTCAATCTCTTAATATAGTTAACTCATGAGATATAGTACCTTAAGGCACCGCAAAATACACTTAACAATAACCAAATATCGACGAATCAGTAGGTTATTGTGAAAACAAGAAACCTTGTCGACCACATACGTATTTTTGGGTCGCTTCAAGACAAGATACTGGAGATCGAGCACCCCACGAATTTATGCTTTCTACACAAAACATTTTAAATACAAATTTCTTTTTATTTCACTCTTAACTCCAAAGCTAGTAGAATACAAAAGTACTAAAAGGGTGTTACATGAATGCCCATCTTATGTTCTTCTCATATAGCTACAAAAAGATGGCCATTTTGCCCGCCTTAGGAATTGATCAGTTGATGATTTATAACTCTTATATTAAAAAATTCGAGCATTTTTATATCGAACCTGGTCATTGACTCCCTGACTCTTGATTCAACTTCCCAAGGGTTTTTAGATTTTACTCTTATTAGAATTAATTCTTCTGCATTTATTTACCAAAGTCATTCAAATATAGTAATATTGAAAGCCACTAATCACTAATTCCAGTTTCACATATTTAAACAACCAAAATTATTTCCAATTCAATCTCAACATAAAATAGAGAAATAAAATTTTTACTTATTGTATTTAACACCAAAATATATAGCACGTAACATAATAACATGCATTATATATAAGTTTGAAAACTATAAACGATATCAATCGAATTCGTGTTGCAGCGTCATCAACACAACACTCCTAATTATCAACCCCCCCCCCCCCCAACCCCACCCCCACTTTGTATATATATATGATCATGCTTCCTTCACTAAAAAGCATCTCTCTCTCTCACACACACACACATATGATTATTGCCCCTATAAATATATTTGAAGAGTGAGTTACCCTAGCAAATAAAGGCACATGGATATCCTTTTACACTACAAAAACCCTAATTTCCATTCTTCTTCACTAGTCATAACAAACGAAAAAAGCAGCAACTCATGTCATAGAAAAGAAGGTGATCATAAGAAGAGGAACAAGAGAACCAACAACAAGATCAACACCAAAGTGAAGCTCTCCACTGACCCACAAAGTGTAGCTGCAAGAGAAAGAAGATCCTAAGAAGTTTGATCCCAGGTGGTGACACAAGGAACATGGACACAGTTTCCATGCTTGAAGAAGTCATTCAGTATGTCAAACACTTGAAATCCCAGATTTTGCTTCACCAAACAATGATACGTTTTCAAAACCTTGATGAATATCATGATCATGATGCTAGTAGAAACTATAATCATGGTGATCAAGATTTTCATTTTCACTCTTTTGATCATTTCTTTGGTGAATACCAACACCATGAAATGTTACCACAGCTAGCGTTTGCTGATCAAGGATCTTCCTTTAAAGTTGATGATCATCATCATGAGATTTATCCATGAACTTGTCTTTCTAGTTTCTACTATATACATATACATATTTTCTTAGTTAAGAATCTAGTCTAGCTAGATCTTTGTAAGACTATGTTATAGCTTATAAGGGATGTTTCATGATGTGGTTAAGAATGTTTTGGATGTGTATTCATGAAATATAACCTGTATATCCTGTTGTATGGTGCATTGGTGTCACTTTTAATATGTAATGATTACCTGTGCTGTCAAATATTTTGGATGGCAGAATGAACAAATCAGAAGTTAAGAACTTTAGTTCAGAGATATTTGATTTCTAATTCAATTTTTTTTCCTATGAAGCTTAACTATTAGTGTGATGATCCCAAATCTTGGTTGTTTTGATCATAATTTATTATCATCTAATCATCTTTAAGAAATAATGACAAGACACAATATAATTATAAATCAAATTTCTAAACAATTAACTTGATTTAGCTAAAACTGATAGAATGATTAGTTACATGAATTGATTTGGTTTTCATATATCTATTAGGCTTCTTTGTTTGGTGTACTAGGTACTTATGCAAACACAACTAATTAAACATGTTCATGTCCTTGTCTTGTTGAGGGTGTGTCCGATGAAGTGCGGACTAGCCAGTAAACCCAAGCGTTCAAATACAAATATAGCAAAATGATCATCAAATAGTTGGCCCGTTCCATTCTCCCATCATCATAACAGTGCACGCCCTAATGCATATGCCTCGCAACAATAGAGATAAAATTGGAACAAGTTGACCCATGTTTATTTATTATCATTTCTTTGGAATCTTCAAGAATTTGGCTATATTTTCAATTCAATCGTCTTGCTCTATAGGAATAAGATGTCATTTCATTCCTTCAAAGAGAACTATAAGTCATAAGTCACAAGATTAGAGAAGTTTTCACTATCTTTCTTTGATTACAAGATAAAGATTCATTTCTATCTACATATATAATATGTTTGTTTAGATTTATAGTTGTCAGATCGTGACTTGATGTACCAAAAGTTTTCATTTCGTTGCATCCAATATTAAGTGTTGAAGTGAAGCAAAAAAATTATAAATTCTCTCATTTTTAACAAAGAAATAGAAAATGTTTAGGGGATGTTTGGAAGCCTCTTAAAGAATCGGTCAAAGGTATGGTGTGTTTGATTCACTAAAAAGACACCTTTTAATGGTTTATGGAGCCTCTTAATGTGTATATTTCAGAAGCATGCTGAATAATTCATATCCTACCTCTTAATTGGTAAGACGTCTTAGTAAGATAGCCAAACCACTCCTTAATAAGTTAGCAAACATAAAAAGTATTGAATAGAAAGGCTGTTCTTTTTCTTGATCTCATGAACAAGATCTAAGAATCCATTTAGTTGGTGGAATAAGATGGAAACATGTATGAGGATCAACCGGTAATGGCCGGGCTAGAGGATTGATATTTCCTTAGCATTTATTTTAGAAAATGAATACATATGATTCATGAGTCGTAAGAAGGAAAATTCATGATTTAGCTAGGTGCTTTATAATTAAAAAGAATAATCAAAATGAATTTACTTAGGTGGCTAATTCATGGGCCAATCAATGGATAGCATATTGCAGATAATCGAATTGTTGATAACAATATGTAGAGAGAATGATAATTGAGATTTTTTGATATAATATTCTTTGATAACCGTCGTATACATTAGGGAGGCATATATATACCCCTTAGGTGTAGATAATATTATCCAATCAACATGATTCTGATTGGTATAATCATAAGTAATATAATGTTACATAAATATAAGACTAAACTATATAAATACAATAACAATAACTAATAAAATTAATAATAATAATCTAGCTTATAGTATAATCTAATATCCTCCTGTAAGCTAGATTGACGTCACCTTCATAAGTCTTTTAAAGCGTATAAAGTCCTTTGGCTGAAGCGCTTTGGTTAGTATATCCGCCATTTGATCTTTGGTTGTACAGAATTGAACTTCAATATCTTGACTCTTCACTAGATCTCTAATGAAATGATATTTTACTCTTATGTGTTTGCTTTTCCCATGACACATTGGTTCTTTGGCAAGGCAGATTGTGGACTTATTATCACAGAACATTTTTGTAGGTTGTTCATCATCGAGTTCGAGCTCTCTTAATATTCCTTTGATCCATAAGGCTTGACATCCTTCTAGAGAAAGTGCTATATATTCTGCTTCCGTTGACGAGAGTGCTACTACCTTTTGTTTCTTGGATTGCCATGATATTATTCCCGAGCCTAAGTGAAATGCATATCCAGATGTGCTTTTGCTATCATCAAGATTTCCCGCATAATCACTATCACTAAATCTAATTAGTTGTCCATTTCCTCGTGTGTAAGAAATTCCATGATTCAAAGTGCCTTTTATGTACCGTAATATTCTTTTCCCAGCTTCCCAATGCGTTTTTGTAGGTTCTTCCATAAACCGACTTAATTTACTTACTGCATACATTATATCAGGTCTTGTGTTGGTTAGATACATGAGACTCCCCACTAGGCTTCTATAGAGACTAGGATCGATTAGTTCCTCTGGATCATCCTTGAAGAGTTTTAAGCCATACTCCATTGGTGTAACAGTAGATTTACAATCGGCTATGTTGAATTTTTCTAATAAATTTTGAGCATACTTTTGTTGTGAAATGCCAATTGCTTCTCATTGTGAGAAACTTCCATTCCCAAGAAGTAGTGTAAGACACCCATGTCAGTCATTTCGAATTCGGCCTTCATGTCATCTTTGAAAGTACAAATTTCTTGTAAAAAATTACTTGCTATGATTAAATCATCTACATAGAGACATACTAATAGTCTGGTATTGTTGTTGAATTTCAATAATAACGTGTGTTCAAACGTGCACTTGTTGAAGCCGTGTTTTTGAAAGTATTCATCAATTCTACTATACCAAGCTCTTGGTGCTTGTTTTAATCCATAGAGGGCTTTCTTCAATAGGCATACCTTATGTTCGTGACCTTGTTTAATATAACCATCAGGTTGATCAATGTATACTTTTTCATTTAGATTTTCATTCAGAAATGCTGATTTTACATCCATTTAGTGCATATGCCATCCATGTTGGGCCGCTAATGCAATGATTAATCTTACAGTTTCAAAACGAATAACAGGAGCAAATACTTCTTGATAATCAATTCCATATTTTTGTTTGTACCCCTTTACTACTAATCTGGCTTTGTATTTATCAACTTCTCCCTTTTCATTGTACTTCGTTTTATAAATCCATTTAACTCCTATAGATTTATGTCCTTGTGGCAAATCTACTAAATCCCAAGTGTTATTTTGTTGATGGATTCTATTTCGCTATCCATTGCCAGTCTCCATTTTTCACTCTTGTGTGCTTCCTCAAAGTTTTGTGGATCACTTTCAATATATAAAGCAAAGTGTGATCTGCTCCTTGTATTTCGTGATGTCTCACCTGATTGTCTATGTAACCTGGCTAATTGTCTGGGGTGAGTGCCTTCGTCTTTAGGTATATGTCATCTAGTGTTCTTATTTTGATTGGAGGATCACTTATGTTGGCTGTGGCATCTAAGGTGTTTTCAATTCCAGCAATATTGTCTGGTGTTGGCGACTCATTATTTTCCAAACCATTAGTTATATTTATCTCACCGCTATTGTCTCTTTCTATCTCTTGATCTTGTTCAGCGGACACAAGTTGTGAAGGTCCAGTTTGTATATTTTCTTTCTCATTTTCTGATAACCAAAAAGGTACTTCATACACCCTTTTATTGCTATTGTCCTCCCAAGTTCTGTTTTCGTAAAAAATGACATCTCGACTTACAATAATCTTCTTTGTTGCTGGATTGTATAATCTATATCCTTTACTATTTTCACTATACCCAACAAGTATCATTTTTTCTGTTTTGTCATCTAACTTTCCTCTCTTTTGTTGTGGGATATGAACATAAGCTAAACTTCCAAACACTCTAAGATGCTTTATATTTGGTTTCCCTGACCATGCTTCTTGAGGAGTGATATCTGACATGCTTTTGGATGTAGTTTTGTTTAATATATATATTGCGCATGCCATAGCCTCTCCCCAGTAATAGTTGGATAGGTTCTTTGATTTTAACATGCTTCTACTCATTTCCATTATTGTTTTATTCTTTCGTTCTGCGATACCATTTTGTTGCGGTGTGTAACTTGTAGTTAATTGGTGATGTATTCCATGATTACTTAGAAAAGTTTGAAAATCATGGCCACAATATTCTCCTCACCTATCTGTTCTGAGACATTTTATTTTCCTTTCACTTTGATTCTCAACCCTACTTTTGAATATCTTGAAGTAGTATAATGCTTGTGATTTTTCTTTTAGAAAGTAGATCCAACATTTTCAGGAGTGATCATCAATAAAGGTTATGAAGTATTTACACCCACTTATAGTTTGAGTTCTCATTGGATCACATATATCAAAGTGTATTAAATCAAGAGGATTGGGTGCCCGCCATGTTGCTTTCTTTGGAATTGCCTTTCTTGCATGTTTACCCATAACACAACCTTCACATATTTGATCATTTTTATGAACTGTTGGAAGGCCCGTAACTGTTCCCTTTTTACTCATTTCTACTAGAGTGTCATAATTCAAGTGTCCATATCGTTGGTGCCATAAGGTTGAATCATCCTTTGTGACGACATTTAGTGCAAGGTTAATATCCTGTTCTAAGCTTAGTGGAAACATCTTGTTTTCGGTCATCTTGACATCAGCTATGTTGCATCCCCCGTTGATCATTGATTTTGCAATGATCTTTCATAAAATATACCTCGTACCCTTTCTGTATTAATTGTCCAACACTTAAAAGATTATGTTTTAATCCTTGAACGTAAAATACATTTGGTATTATCTTTTTCTTTCCTTGTAGATTAATACTTACTTCTCCACATCCCAACACTGCAAGTTTCTTGTCATCTCCTGTCCTTACTTCTCGTCTTTCTGAATCATGTAATGATATAAATGCATTCTTATTTCCAGTCATATGATTACTACATCCACTATCTAAATACCAACAAATTTCAGTTGTGTTCTCTTCCATGTTGAATATCATAAACATGGTGTCTTCACTATCTTCGTTGTCTTCATTCTCATGCATTAATATATTTTCCCTTGTTTCTTCCGTGTTTCTATTTGGGCAATTTCTACTTACGTGGCCTAACTTTTGACAACTATAACATCTTATCTGATTTCTGTTTTGGGGTGAGAACCTACCCCCTCGGCCTCTTCCTCTACCTCTATTGGGCACAAAATTTCTTTGGTTTCTTGTTGTTTTGTTGTAGAAATTTGAATTTTGGTTTTGCACTTGAAAGGCCTGATCGATTTGTTGGGTGTCATATTGTTTTATCCTTAATTCATGGGATTGTAGAATTCCCATTAATTCTTCGGTGGTTAATGTTGTTACATCCTTTGATTCTTCAATTGCAACAACAACAGACTCATATTTTCGAGTCAGGGTTCTTAAAATCTTTTCAATAATCCTTTGTTCGTCAATCTTGTCTTCATTCATTCTTAATTGATTTACTATTGAAGTTATTCGGTTAAAATATTCTTCAACGGATTCTGTTTCATTCATACGACAATTATCGAATTCACATCTTAGCGTTTGAAGTTTTACCCATTGTACTCGTTGTTCACCGCGATAGGCTTTGTGTAGTATATCCCACGCTTCTTTGGATGAATTTGCAGTTGCAATTCTTTCAAATATTGTTTCACTGGACGCTTGGAACAAGATGTGTAAAGCCCTTTTATCTTTTTTTAGGTTTTCCCTATATTCGGTTATTATGGCATCCGTTGCATCCGTTGGTAATTCCCTGTAGCCTGTTTCAACGATATTCCAGAGTTCTTGTGATTCGAGTAATACTTGCATTTGGATATGCCAGTGATAATAATTATTTCCCAGTAATTTCGGTATTTGAGGTTGTATTCCACTGCCTTGCATCGCCATATTGATTTGTTGTGATTGTGCCTTGTTTCGTGATCAGTGTGTCGTTTATGCAATCTGGCTCTGATACCAGCTTATTGCAGATAATCGAATTGTTGATAACAATATGTAGAGAGAATGATAATTGAGAATTTTTGATATAATATTCTTTGATAACCGTCATACACATCAGGGAGGCATATGTATACCCCTTAGGTGTAGATAAGATTATCCAATCAACATGATTCTGATTGGTATAATCATAAGTAATATAATGTTACATAAATATAAGACTAAACTATATAAATACAATAACAATAACTAATAAAATTAATAATATTAATCTAGCTTATAGTATAATCTAATATAGCAAAGGTTTTTATCTTCAAAAATCAAATCCCAGTACTGTAAGGGTAGAATTGATTAGCTCTTTTGATGCCCCAAAAATATCATGAGGTGTTCGGAAATGGTCGGAGTAGCTGAAAAGAATTTGCTTGATATCACGATGAAATTCGTCCAACATACCCATAGTTTTAAGTCGTCTTAAATAGTTGGGTTTTGCTTAAAAATCAATAGTTTTGCTTTATGAGTTGTCTAAACCAGACACCCAACCTTTTATGTATATTGCAAAGGCAAGGAGATGAAGATAACATCCGTTCAACTTTATGTTTATGTCGTGGATTAGCAAATGAATCGGTGAACCATATATTTGTCATGCAACTAGGTGAGAAGAATATGGGCTTAGGTAAGTTCATGGTGCAGGGTCTCAGTTTTGTCTGCTCCAATTTGGAAGTGATCTTGGTTATTATAAGTATGAAAAATTAATCAATTTCGCATAGAAAGGCAATCCAAATGATTGTTCTTAACACTGTTTTGTATGTGTGGAATGCTATAAATGATAAACCCTTCAATAACATACTGATATCGGTGTAAAATATTGTCTCTTTGTATTTGTTTGCTTTCAGCTTTCTACTATGTAAGTACACCCGTTATGTAGCTTATAATTCTTTTTATACAAAACATAAATTCATATGAATCACTTTAATATGATTTGTTCTCCATATAGCTAGCCTCACATCAATTGTCCCTCCAAAGGGTTCATATCACGTGTCTCACAACTAGGTTCACAACATTGGTCACATCCACATGCCTAATATAAATTGTCCATTCATAGGGCTCATAAAATTAACCTGAAACTCGTAGTTTTGTTAACCACATTGTTAATTAAATTATCATTTCATCCAGAAGTCGTGGTCCAGTTACTATATCATTATCACTTTAATTATTAGGGAGATACGTAATCCCAACACCAATGTCTAGATATTTAAACTACAATCCAATTATATGAACAAGAATGCTATATGTTCTATCTACGGGTCTATGTACTTAGTTAGTTACTTTTGTCGTGTGTGTAAACAATCTTGTGTATTTTGACTTCCTTTCGGCGTCGGTCTCTTAGGTTTTGCTAGACAGTTCTTATTGTCAACCACTCATTAACTTCCGCATATCCCCACAAAATAGGGGTGAGCATGGTTCGGTTCGGTTATTGGGTGAAACCCAAACCTAAACCTAAGCTATCGGTTATTTTAGAATATCAACCAATCGGTTTTCGGTTATTCGATTATTCGGTTATTTGATTTTCGGTTATTTTCGGTTTCGGTTTAGGTTATTTTCAGGTTTTTTTTTATTGTGAGTAGACATTACAAAAAATAGAGTACCTCATACCTATTGAATTCAAAATACAAAAATAGGCACGTGTAATGTGGAACCAAACAAATACAAAGTTGTTTGAGTAGTATAATTTAAAATTCAACAACGTTTTTAACAAAAAAATAAAGGTTTCCCAAATCTTCATTCATTGTCTTATTCATCTTCAAAGTTTAGACCCAATCTTGATCATGTTTATAATCTTCACCACCATCAATGGTAGATTCTTTTGGTGTTTCGTTTCTGGTCATAACATCTTAAAAAAAACACGTAGAAAACATAGGTTCGATTAATCGGTTCGGTTCGGTTTTTTTCGGTTTTTTTTAAAATGGATAACCTAACCTAAACCCAAAAATCGGTTTTTCGTAAAATTATAAAATTAACCGTCGGTTATTGCTTCGGTTCGATTTTTTTCGGTTCGGTTTTTTCGGTTATTCGGTTTCGGTTCGGTTAATTCGGTTTTATGCTCACACCTACCACAAAATATGACCCTTACTAATATGAGTACTTATTTATGTTCGTCTCGCTTTACCATATATCCACTACACCCACAATATTATCGCAAACCCGATTGGGATCGTATTTGAACTTGAGACCTGTAGTCTTCAATCTAAATCTTTACTTTCCTTCCAATGCCAATTGAGTTAAAGCTCATAGGCGATATGACATGTTATTAAGCTAAACTAATCAAGACCCATGTAGAAAAATTAAAATTATACTTAAAAAGTAATTAATGTTGGGCCTTACATTTTTCTAAGCCCACGATGAAGACTTGCTCAAGCCCATTAGTGAAGTGATGGGTCATGCATGAATATAACGCAAAACTCAAAAATTAAATTAAATTTATATAAGTAGAAACATAAGCAAAGATTACATTTATTCAATTTATATAAATTAAGCTTAAATTTAATTTATAATATTAAGCTTAACCTCGTTTGTAATATACAAAAAGAAGACAACACACACAAGAAGCCCAAAGTCCAAGTGTATAAATTCTTGGCTCTCTTTTTAATTTACATTCCTTCATATTCGATTTTCATAACCAGTTATTTTGACTAAGAATCCCTGTGGGATGATGGGATTCTAACAAGTAACAAACCCTTCATATAATTCAACAAATATATAGAATCTAAATAAGTAGAATAATGAGGTTCAAGTTATCGATAGTATAATGATCTACATATTTATATATAGAAATATTTGATGATAACAACGAATTGAAATGAAATAAATCTTGATTCAGAACCAGAATTGTGTTCATCATCGGAAACTGCTTCAGAGTCCATATTCGATAATAAGCGTATTGCATGTGCCAATACTTTGTGCATATGGCGAACGTGAGAGATGGCCGGCGTGCATACATGTAGTAGATTTTGCAGAAACTGTTGAAGGGTGCACTAAGCTTATTATCATATAGTGACTTTGAATATATGGCTTGTTGAAACTTAACTAGAAGCCTGCAGGTATTGTTAAATTCTAAGAATCTAAAATAAATTTATATATATGTTCAGTTTATTAATCAATAAGCATCGGTTCAAAGATAAAATTAACGAGGCGGTGGCAGTCGCACGTTGTGGCAGTGGGTACCGTAAAGTTTACTTCAAGAGAATCATATATATGAAGACGTTGCAACTCTATTTCAAATATCAAAATCTAGTGCCGATAATTTAAAGAAAGAACTTCGAAACTAATAGATAATATTGTTTATAGTATAGATTGGTATAATTGATTTGTTAATATCTCCATCCATAATACTAGGAGATGTTTATGGTATAGATTAGTATGATTGATTTGATGATATCTCCATCTATGATAGGAGATTTGTTTTGTATCTATATATTCAATGGAATGAGAATAAGGAAGCAAGCATTCATTTACCAAATAACTTACATGGTATCAACCTATTCCCGATCCTCCTAACCCTACCCCTTCCGCCGCCTCCCCTACATCATCTCCACCCTTCTCCTCTCTCGTTCCTCGGCGCTATCCCATGGCCGATCAGAAACTGCACCCGGCTGCCACAGTTTCCAACATCCGAACATCTGTCCCCATTACCCTGGACAACGATGCTTCCGACTACAACATCTGGTCGGAGCTATTTCGGAACCATTGCACGGCTTTCCTGGTGGCCGACCACCTGGCACCACGCCCGCAACCCACCAACCCAACCTCCTCAACTTCAACAGACACGCAAGCACCACCCCCTCCCCCTGCAGCCGACTCATGGGAACGCCTCGACGCCATTGTCCTACAATGGATTTATGGCACAATTTCTCCCGGTCTCTTGAAAACCATCATCAAAAAGCGCACCTCTGCGTTTGAAGCCTGGACGGCCATCGAGAATATTTTTCAAGACAACAAAGCCACTCGGGCTCTCTTCCTCAAACAAAGGTTCGCAACCACTCGTCTTGAAAACTTTTCTTCTATGCAGGAATATTGCCAAGCCATCAAGGTCATCGCCGATCAGTTAACCAACGTGGATGCCCCTGTCGATGAACAGGACTTAGTGCTCCAAACCCTCTCCGGTCTCACGGAACAATATGAAACCATTAGCACCATCCTGCAAAATACCAAACCCCTACCCTCCTTCTTTGAAATCAGGTCTCAATTATGCATGCATGAAACAACCAAAGCTAACCAAGCCATGCACCATGCCTCCCAAGCCGCCACAGCCCTCCACACTCACACTCAAACTCGCTCTCCCTCACCATCTCCTGACAACCCTTCAGCCCGAACCAGCCCGGACTTCTCCCGTGGTCGTGGCAGATCTCGGGGACGAGGCCGCGGCCGGTCCTCGCACTCTCAAGCCAACCGCTCCCGTAGCGCGCAACCTCACCAAAACCAACACCAACACCCTTACATCATCTTCCCCAACAACTGGGCCACTAACCAATGGTCCTCTTTCCTTCACCACCCCGGAAACCCGACCACCAATAGCCAACCACCCTGCCCCTACCCTTCCACACCACGCCCACACAACTCCCCGGGTATTCTAGGACCGGCCCCTGCTCAGGCTCACTTGGCCTCCTACCGACCATCCCCCACGGACATCGCGCAGGCTCTATATACACTGTCTTTGAATCAACAAGGTGATCCGATTGGTTTCATGGACACCGGCGCTACCGGGCATATGCAACAGTCAGGTAATCTTTCCCCATCTATTTTTAATCCTTGCACTAATAAATCTATTATAGTTGGTAATGGCATGAGCATTCCGGTACTTGGACAAGGCAATCAAACCTTACCCCCACCTTACCCACCTTTCAAACTCAATAATGTCCTCTATTCACCCAACCTGATTAAAAATCTCATATCCGTTCGTCGCTTTACAACGGACAATTTCGTTTCTATTGAATTTGACCCGTTTGGTTTTGTTGTGAAGGATCTGAAGACGCAAGCACCTATCCTACGATGCAATAGCTCGGGCGACCTATATCCCTTCACCGCCAACTTTACCAAGTTTTTGCACTCCCCCACAGCTCTCACGGCTACAACCCAAGACCGTTGGCATCAACGCCTTGGACACCCGGGCGACAACTTATTGCACTCGTTGAAGTCGTCTTCATTTATTAATTTTAGCAAAACAAACAATGCACTTTGTCAATCTTGTGTTTTTGGCAAAAGTGTCAAACTTCCTTTTTATGATTCTCTTAATAAATCTTGTTTGCCATTTGACATTATCCATAGTGATTTGTGGACTTCACCGGTTATGAGTACCGGTGGACATCGATATTATATATTATTTTTAGACGATCACACCGATTTTCTATGGACCTACCCCCTCCCCCATAAATCCGATGTGTATGCTACCTTCACAAATTTTCACAACATGATTACCACTCAATTTGAACGTAAGCTAAAACAATTTCAATGTGACAATGGCACTGAATATACTAACAACAATTTCATGACCTTTTGTCGCATAAATGGCTTACAATTTCGTTTCTCTTGCCCACATACGTCATCTCAAAATGGTAAAGCGGAACGCAAAATCCGCACCATTAATAATATGATCCGTACCCTTTTGGCCCAAGCATCTCTTCCCCCATCCTTTTGGCATCACGCCCTTGAAACCGCAACCTATCTTATTAACATCCTTCCCAAGAAAACTCACAAATTCCTCTCTCCCACCACCCTCCTCTATAATGTCTCACCCACATACGACCACCTTCGTGTGTTCGGGTGCTTATGCTACCCCATTCTTCCTCCCACCACCTCCCACAAACTTACTAACCGCTCCCAACCTTGTGTATTCCTCGGCTACCCATTGAACCACCGCGGGTATAAATGCTTCGATCTCAACACCAACAAAATGTTAATATCTCGCCATGTTTATTTTGAGGAATCCATATATCCTTTCTCTATTCAAAAACCAACCTCACCTCCCGACTACACCTTCCTAACACCACCTCTACACCCCTCATTCTGGTCTCACATTATTCCTCCCTCTCCTGCGGACAATTCACCAGGCCAACCAGGCCAACCGCATACCGGACCCTCCCCCGGCCCACCTATTCGTCTCCAATCTGAAAGCCAATCTTCAACCCCAACAACCAGCCCACCTGCTTCTGGCCCACCCCCAGCCAGCCCACCTGCTTCTGGCCCACCAACAGCCACCTCTTCCCTACCTATACAACCGAACCCACCTATCTCTCCTACCATACCCCCAGCCCCGCCGGCCCCCACCCGCACCATGCGCACACGTGCCATGGATGGCATCTCTAAACCAAAACAGGTTCTTAACCTCCACACAGATACTATCGCCCCCCTTCCCAAATCCCCGACAACTGCCTTGTCCATACCAGAATGGCACAATGCCATGAAAACTGAGTTTAGTGCACTGCTTAAAAATGAGACTTGGGAATTGGTTCCTCGGCATCCAGGCATGAATATAATACGTAGTATGTGGTTGTTTAAACACAAGTTTCGGTCAGATGGCACTTTGGAGAGGTACGAAGCACGACTGGTGTGCGATGGTCGTGGTCAACAGGTTGGGGTCGATTGTGGTGAAACGTTCAGTCCCGTGGTTAAACCATCCACCATTCGGACCGTCCTTACTATAGCACTTTCTAACTCTTGGCCAATTCATCAGTTGGACGTAACTAATGCCTTTCTTCACGGGAACCTGCAAGAAACAATCTTTATGTATCAACCAATGGGGTTCCGCCACCGGGATTATCCAGATCATGTCTGTCGTCTGAAGAAGTCTCTCTACGGACTTAAACAAGCTCCCCGAGCTTGGTACCAGCGGTTCACTGACTTCGTTCTTCAACAAGGGTTCACTCAATGCAAATCAGACAATTCCTTATTTTTATACCGCCACGGCCGTAACATTGCTTATCTACTCATATATGTGGATGATATAATCCTCACCACCTCATCTCACTCACTTCGCCAGCAGCTAATGTCCATCCTTGCAGGGGAATTCGCCATGAAGGACTTAGGTCCTTTATCTCATTTTTTGGGCATTTCCGTCACACGACAGGGTGACGGTTTATTTTTATCCCAACAAGCATATGCTAAAGATATTATCCATCGTGCCGGCATGGATTCTTGCAAGCCTTCCACAACACCCGTTGACACCCACAGCAAACTGAGCAGTGAATCTGGGCCCTTACTTGATAATCCTACTAATTATAGAAGTCTAGCCGGTGCATTGCAATATCTCACCTTCACCAGACCAGACCTCACCTATGCTGTTCAACAGATTTGCATACATATGCACTCTCCTCGGGTTTCTCACTGGAACGCTTTAAAACGCATCATTCGGTATCTTCAAGGCACCTCCGAGTTTGGACTTCATCTCTCCTCCACTTCATCTCTATATCTTCGAGCATATACCGACGCTGACTGGGCTGGGTGTCCCGACACCCGTCGATCTACCTCCGGATACTGTGTCTATTTGGGCGACAACTTGATCTCCCGGTCCTCTAAACGTCAGTCAACCATCTCTCGCTCCAGTGCTGAGGCTGAGTATCGTGGACTTGCTAATGTCGTGGCCGAATTATGTTGGCTTCGGAATCTACTTCTTGAACTTCATCGGCCCCTATCCAAAGCATCGATTGTGTATTGTGATAACCTAAGTGCCATCTACCTTTCCGGAAACCCGGTTCAACATCAACGAACCAAGCACATTGAGCTGGATATTCACTTTGTCCGTGAGCATGTTCAAAAGGGCCTAGTTCGAGTTATTCATGTCCCTTCCAGAAACCAAGTGGCTGACATCTTCACCAAAGGACTACCTCGGACTCTTTTCGAAGATTTTCGCTCCAGTCTAAGCATTCGCCCTCCTCCGCTTCGACTGCGGGGGTGTAATAGATAATATTGCTTATAGTATAGATTGGTATAATTGATTTGTTAATATCTCCATCCATAATACTAGGAGATGTTTATGGTATAGATTAGTATGATTGATTTGATGATATCTCCATCTATGATAGGAGATTTGTTTTGTATCTATATATTCAATGGAATGAGAATAAGGAGGCAAGCATTCATTTACCAAATAACTTACAGAAACGCTGATAAAAATAAGCACTTAAAAGAGAATCGTATGAAGTTGTTATCGCTCCGTTTTAAATATCAGAAAGTAGATATAAACGACTATAAATATCATAGACAACTACATGAACGAATATTGATTACTAAATCATATAAAATTTTGAGATTCTTGTTTTTTCTCAACAAAAAAGCTTTGTTTTTAATAATTATTAATCTCCAAAGATAAATGCAGATTTCAGCTACCAATTAAACCGCGGACCTGTTGTTTTCAATTTGGATCTCATAGT
The DNA here is from genome assembly GCF_021521415.1 of Bidens hawaiensis. Classification (NCBI taxonomy): domain Eukaryota; kingdom Viridiplantae; phylum Streptophyta; class Magnoliopsida; order Asterales; family Asteraceae; genus Bidens; species Bidens hawaiensis. The sequence continues at coordinate 46,162 of NW_027493862.1, forward strand.
TCAAAAGTTAAAAAATCATATAAAAAAACAAATATCATGAATATAATCATTTTCAAATTATTTGTAGGTAGATGTTGGTGAACCTTTCGGGTTAACTCTAGATACCTGATCTTGCCCACTCCATTAACATACATTTGACTTTTCAACCTATTTGTATGCACTTTATAGACATAAAGTCATTAACCTATAATTTGATGCAACATAAATGTCTTTTACTTATAATTTGCTTCCTTGCTTGGTGTTGGAAAAATGATTGTCCAACTTTGGAAAATAAATCACTAAATCACATCTCTTAATTGATCCCAACATCACATTGATTAGCCATTAAAGTGTATATGTTGCTTTTAGGTTCTAATGGAACTCAAATCACCAAAGCAAAAGGACAATGAGGATAGAAGGGGATGGATGCATATTTTTATATATAGCACAACCTTATGCATTTGAGAAAATAATAATATTAACAATAATTTAATTGATAAAAATAATAATTAGATTCAAAATCAAGCTTTTTAACAAACATACCCACTAATGTCCCACCCAAAGGTACGTAGATGAGCCAAATCTTACGTATATCCTAATCCTAGATTACAAAAAGATTACTTTCAATTAGACCACCGACTCAACTAAAATATAATGACAGGATATGAATAACATGTGCATTGATATCTCACTCTCATCTCCAACCACATGCTTAAATTTAAGAGATTATAACCAAAAATATCACAATAAAAACATCTCTACATGTCCTCGTACACATCCCCATCCTCTATATTTTATGGGGGAAAAGACACCAATCCCCCCAAATCCACCACTCATCTTTTTTTTTTTAATACTATTTGGTGGTGGGTGTGAGTGGAAAATTAAAAGAGAAAAATAAAATAAAAAACAAGAATAAAGAATTATTATTTAATGGAGTAGAGATAGTTATGGAGAATGAGATGTGTTGGCCTTTTCAAATGTGAGAAACAAATCTAGAAAAATACGAGTTTAGTGTTAAATTATAGGGGTTGGGGATGGGATGGATGTGAATGTTCTTAGTGGAATTTGCAAATATCCTGGATATACTTATATAGTTATATTGAATTTGCTTTTGCACACGTATTTCAAAATGAAAAGTTGTTAAATATAATATGAAGGTTACAAATTGGTGCCAGAACGTCGATTTAAGAGAACTATGTATTCTTGTGCAAGTGCTTAGACTCAAACATGTATGCTAAGTGTTCGATTCAAGTTATAGGGTGGAAACCAAAGATATGTTGTAATAAGTGATTAATTGCTAATTAGGTGAATAAAGTGCATAAGGATTGTTTGAACAATGCATGATTGTATGCTAATGTGGTACTTGAACCGAAAGTTGAGACTTAATACATGATATGAGTTAGTTCTTCTAAAATCTAAACCGTTTAACCTAACTTAAAAAATAAATGTAATATAAAATTTTAATAGGGACGGAAAATAAAATGTAGGACATTGTTTGTATTCATTATCAGGACAATTTAGTGCATCACTTCACCATCATCTATCGATAAAACTGTTTGGCATTCGGCCATAAGCAATTCATGGATCGCGATCAAATTGACAACATAAATTCACGATATAGTCATATAAACTCGGGAATTTGGCACGTCAGACTTCTCAAATTGATCCTCTCCTCTCAATCAACTTTCGATCTTCAACCTCTCACCTTGGTGGCTACTATCCTCAAATCCAAGGTTAGGTATCTTTCGAACTTTTAATTTGATTAATTTAGTCCAAGGATAAAGAAGTTCTGATTTCAAAGGAAGGAGGGACATTAATGAGTTTTCAATGCCCTGTGTTAAACTCCACAAATTACACCATTTGGGCTATAAATATCAGATCGATCTTTAACGTCCATGGAATTTGGGAAGCCATCGTACCAAAAGAGGGCAACGAAGTTGATGAGAAAAAAGATAATACTGCAATAGCATTACTATTCCAAGCGATTCAAGAAAACATGGTATTGCAAATTGTTAATTTTACTTCGGCCAAAGAAATTTGGGACGCATTAAAGGTTCGACATGTTGGAGTTGACAGAGTTATAGAAGCGCGTTTAGAAACTCTAGAGTCAGATTTTGAGTCTCTAAAAATGGGTGTTGACGAGTCGCTTGATGTGTATGCCGGGAAAATAAGTGAGATTACATCACAAGCGAGCAATCTTGGGCATACTATGAATGACAAGAAACTGGTCCGAAAGCTACTCAGTTCTGTGCCAGAAAAACTCATACAAATTGTTGCTGCAATCGAGCAGTTTGTGGATCTTGGTGCAATGCCATTCCAAGAAGCCGTTGGAAGGCTAAAGGCTTTCGAGGAGCGCACCAAGAAGAAAAACAAGGAGGTAGATATGCATAACAGACTTCTGTTCACGAAAGAAGAAGGAAAAGAGAAAGTAAAGGAACAAAAGTGTGAACATTGCGGTCATGAAAGTTCAAAGCAAGGAAACAAAGAACGTGGTCGAGGCAAGTATGGGAAGACTTGGAAGAATAAACAAGGAAATCGGATCAATATTTTATACATAAATTCGGTCTTTGAGACTTCCATACAATATTTTATAAACATACGAAAGAATCATATCAATAATTATACCCTGACGCCACACCGGGGCCGTTTGAAATTTTGCCGGTATTGCCAAAGGGGTATGTTCACCGAGCCGGAGAAAAAACTGAGTATGAGTCGAACCACTGAATCGGATCATAAATTTGGTCTTGGAGACTTCCATACAATATTTTATAAACATACGAAAGAATCGAATCAATAATTTTGCCCTGGCGCCACCCGGGCTCGTTCGAAATTTTTCCAGTATTGCTAAAGCGGTATGTTCACTGAGTAGGAGAAAAAACTGCGTAATGGTCGAACCACTAAATCGGATCAGAAATTCGGTCTTGGAGACTTCCATACAATATTTTATAAACATACGAAAGAATCAGATCAATAGTTATGCACTGGCGCCACCTGGGGCCCGTTCAAAATTTTGCCAGTATTGCCAAAGGGGTATGTTCACCGAGCCGGAGAAAAAACTGAGTATGGGTTGAACCACTGAACCGGATCAGAAATTCGTTCTTGGAGACTTCCAGACAATATTTTATAAACATATGAAAGAATCAGATCAATAATTATGCCCTGACGCTAGAGGTGAGCAAAAAACGGTTTGTTACCGCCAGATTCGAGGAACCGGAACCCCGATGCCTCAGAACCGCTAACGTGTGTTACTTTACGGTTCTCGGTTCTCATAATTTGCATTAAACGGTTCCCGGTTCAGTTCCGGGTAAAATCCGCGGTTCTAGACTTGGATCCGAAGAACCGGAATATTAAAAATGTTTTAGATAAATTACCAATCCCCATTTTTTATAGAGTAACTTATTAACCAGCATTTATTCAATTATATTTTAATTCAAATATTCTTTCTTTACGTTCAAGGCCTAGTAACCATGATCAATTTTGATTTAAGCTATCAAGGTAACGCAATATAAAATGATATGATCTTTCAGAATCTATCGTTGCTAATGATTTATTTAAATTCAACAATTATGTTTTAATTAAAAAAATATAACCGATGTTATGTTGTAATCTAAATTAGTTTTACCGTGAAAGAAGACATACACTTGTATAAACTTGTTTTACAATTTGCACAGTTTGCATATCTCATTTGATAAATAAACGATCGAACTGGTTCTAGCTAGAACCGATTAGCGAGAACCGTCTTTAGCGGTTCTGGAACCGAACCGGTTTACTATAATAAGTTCCGAATCTGGTTCTATTTTTCACTCATTTTCGGTTTCAGTTCAGTTCTCACGGTTCTGAACCGTCGCACAACCCAACCTATAGCGTGTATATGTTTTTACCCGCGTTTTTATTAGCCCAGCATGTAGCTTGGTTTCGAATTTTTAATTTTTTTTATCACGTAGCACATATAAGTTACATCTACAATGAGATTTATTATCTGTAGGAATAGTGTTCTAGCAATTTGCAAGAGTTTATGTTTAAGAATCATCTTTTATGAATTTATACAAACTAGTAGTAAATATCAAAATAATATAATTATTTTTTGCTCCACTATTAAAGTACTCACCCCATATTTGATATTCCATACCTAAATTTATATGGAAAGCTAATGTAACATCATATAATTAGACGTTCACTAATACTTCTATATCCTATAATTTAATGTGGTTGTGAGTGGAGAGAAATATTCTTGTTATTGGGATACAATAGATTTTAGAAGGTGAACAAATTTTATGGATAAACCTATATTTTAATAAATTATATGGATGAGGATGAGGATGAGGATGAGGATGAGGATGAGGATGAGGTTTGTATTATGAATGCTCATAGTAAAGAAAATTAATAAATGTATAATAAATCTATATCATATGCTCATAAAATAATGTCTTAAAATGCTGTTGTAAATGTGTAGACTCAAGTCTTTTTTTAGTTTTGTTTGAAATTGATGTGTGAAAGGAAAGAAAGGTTGGAGATGTTACACTGAGTCAAGTGAAAAGCACAAATGTTTTGAGTTTCACCTAAAAAGAAAATAATAATTAGGAACAAAAAGCATTTGTAAGGCTGAGGGGTGTGGGTGCTAACCTGGGCGCGAGAGCCCCTCCGCTCGCGCCCCCAGGCGCTAACCCCACACCACCGGGGCGCGAACCGGGGCGCGAACGGGGCGCGAGCGCGAGCCCCCAGGCAGGCGTGAGTGTGGTCGCGGGAGAAGAGAGAGAAAGAGCCGTTGAGCTCGCGAGAAAGAGCCGTTGAGCTCCGAATTTTTTAAAAAAAAAACCTTAAAACCTCTATATAATACCCCAAATTACTCCCATTTCAACCATATCAAAACACAATTTCACCTTACAAACTCTTATATAATATCCCAAACTCCTATATAATACCCAAAAATGTCTGGAAATTGGTACCCAAACCTAGATTCAGATTATATTGACGACGATTTATGGTCGTCACCAGACCAACCGATGTTTTATTCGGGGCCGCAAGAAACATCCGGCTTTCAACCATCCAACATACAACCGTCTCCTAACTTTGTTGTTCCAGAGACACAAGAATCACACGGTGATGCTACGGGAGCAAGAAGACGCGTCCACCGGAAAAAACAACTTGCAACGGACGGGCCGGGACCGGCTTCGACTCCGAGGACGAAACGGAAAACCACTCCGTGGTCATCGGATGAGAAGGAAGCCTTGTGTCGGGCTTGGATAGTCATTTCTGAGGATCGGCGTTGCGGTAATTGTTTTAACGTTTTTAAAAATGATTTTTAATAAAAAAGTTAAATAAAAAAGTTAACTGGAAATCTAATTTAATTATTCATTTTGCAGCCGACTACCAAAAAAGCAAGGTTTTTTGGACAAAGGTTAGGGAGACGTTCTATACGCTCGTTGGGAGTACAGAGCGAAACGCCGATATGATTTCGTGTCGGTGGTCCGAAATCAGAAAATTTGTCGGCTTGTTTACTAATCTTTTCAACAGGAACGCCGGTCGTATGAGACCAAGTGGCAGTGATGATTTGGCGGTTTACAATTTCACTGTCGAAAAGTGGAGGCTCCTAGTGTTTGCGGAGGTATGGGACGGTGAAGACGTGGGACGATTTAAAGTTGTGGGAGAGGTTGAAAAGGTGTTCCAAGTGGGTTGAGCTTGTGGCGCCGGACCATGATGCGGAAGTAGGGCCGAAACGGACTAAAACTAGTTCGTCTGGAGCGTATAGCACTTCCGCCGGGTCGGATTGCCGCGTTGGATTCGACCTAAACATTGCGGGGGAGGAAACGTCTTCACCGCCGAGGAGGCGGCCATTGGGAAGGGACGCCAAGGGGAAAAAACCGGCTGAGGGGGGAGCCGTAAACATCGTCGATCTTGTTGAATCCCTCAATAAATTCAACAAAACCATGGAGGTGGTCTCTAATGACAAAAAGGAAAAAAGTCGAATGAGAGATTTGGACTTCCTTACAAGAGACTTCAGTAACCTAAATCCGGTCGATCAAATGCTGATGGAAAAGCAAAAGGAACGTATCCGAAAGAGGTTGATCGAAGAAGACCAAGCCGAAGAATAAGAATAATGTTTTTTTAGTACTTTAATTTTTATTTTATTTTTAGATATTAATGTGTTTTTTTTAATGTGTGTTTTTTTTAATAATTTATGAGTTTTTTTAATAATACGTTTTTTGAATATATTTATAAAAAAATAAAAAAAAAATCCGCTGAGCCCCTGCTGGAGCCCCTCCACACCAGGGCCAGGGGCTCCAGCGGGGGCTCCAACACCCCCCTTATCCAGTTTCTCTCTCTGCCACACGTCACAATATTATTGGCTGGAGCCCCCACTCACGCCCCCATTAGAGCCCCCCACACCCCTCAGCCTAAGGGTTTAAAGTGAAAGGTCAAGCAAAAGCTTGTGTGTTCATTCACTCATTCACACATCAATCCCTAATCCCATCATCACCTGTAAAAAAGCAATCACTTTGTCCTTGACCTTTGTAACAAAGACTTGGAAATTTAGGATCCTTTCAACTTTCATTAACCAACATATTTCCTTTTTCTGTTACTAGTTCAACACCTTCAACTAAGTCTCACTTCTTTGGACTACACAATTCATATACTTTCGAAATTCATATATTTTTTAACGACCATCGAATAAAGTCTGACTACTCAGTGGCAACTTGTAGTAACTCAGTGGCAAAGGATGACCCCCATACACCCGCAATCATAGACAAAATTTAAACACCGACCACCACAACTTTTTAAAAGCATGCATAATATTGTCAAAATTTAAAGTTTGGTAATTAGTAAAGGCTTTGGTTATTCAGACACTCTTTGACCTATTCAAACACCGACCATACAAGTCTTATGAGATCTATACGACTCGTATGATGAGTATATGACAACACTGTAGAAAAGGTGATGACACACACACGAAAGGTGTACGAGTATATCTCTAGTTTGAATAGAGCTTTTTGCCCAATTGCATGGATGAGGTAAAGATAATGTAACCAAATGTCAAAAGAGGCAAGATCACATGATAGCATGTGGCATCCGGGTTTCATGGGGGTGGGTTGGTAGAAACCCTAAATATTAAGACTTTCAAGAGGAAAAACTCATTATTGTTTTACTTTTACCTTTGACTTAAATTGTCAACTCAAATCATGAAAAAGATAAGGGATGTTAAAATCCTGCTACTTACTACCTCAAATGACAACCTCAAACAAAAAGTACTCAATGTCTTGTATTTGATCAAATGTATGCCCCAAAAAGATATGAAACGCAGGTTCATTCTACAGTGTTTTTGATTGGGGTTGGTATAAAACAAATATTGTATATCTTTTTGATTTTGATATGAAATGACTCTTTTTAAAGCATGCATTCATGGGTTTCTGAACCTTTTATGGTCAGCCAATTAGGCAAAACATCATCATTGGTTTTTCTGTAACATCATTTTCTATTGGGATACATCCCTAGTGGCTAGTAGATGTTTATCCGGAATGTTATACATATAACTGGGTCGGCCTTTATTAATAAAAAAGATAATTCTTAAAAATGCTCATTTGGAAAAGAGAAATCCGAAATGTCTACCCTTTTTTTAAGATTTTCAAAATACCCTCTACTAAAACTTGTCGACGGATTTGGTTCAAAATTTGTTAAGGACGCCCAATTGTGAAGGTTTTCGTTGGCTCACAAACTCGTTCGTGGGAATACTGATTTCCTGGAGCCGACGAGTTTGATAGAGAATGTTTTGGGAATCTTCAACCGGGGGGAGGGGGGGTTGAATTTGGTTCTCTCTTCTTTTAAAACACTACTAGAAAAAAGGCCTTTAATGACAAGCAAATGCGTGTCATTGAAGCCCCCGTCATAAAATGATTATGACACATTTGGTGTGTCATATTTTATGACACGCGCTTATGACACGCGATTACGACAAGCATTATATCTACGACGTGCATTGATGCGTGTCATTGTTTTAGGTGTTTTAAAAAAATGGAAATTATTAATTTTCACGACAATTATATTCTGATAATGCCAAATAAAATATATATCAAAACAATCCATTTCTTATTATAGACATCATAAGTCCAATATGTTAACAAATACGTCAAAGTTAACTAAAATACTGTTTGTCGATACAAAATATCACCCGAAAATAAATGTGGCCCAAAACTTGACTATTCATCTTGAATTCCATCATTATCAGCATCGTTTGTTCATCTATAATTCCCTCGACCCGGGAAAAAAATAAACAAAAGAAATTTTAGAGCTCATGGCATCCGACGCACCACTTTCCCAAATATGCAGTTATAGACCTGAGAGGTGTGTCCAACATATATGTTAACATTTACTTGGATCGACCCGTCATAATATCTGTTTCACACGCTTAATAGCTCACGATTTTGCTAATAAGCTGGAAACTTGCACCATTTGATGTAGCTCGTATATCCTCAAGTACGCATGAAGCTGCAAACAAGATAAAATTTGTGAACTTGTGGGATCAACTACTTTGTTTGTTGAGAGTTTTCAAACTCACAGCACGGTTCACCTGGTCACCTTCCATCAACTTTAAGACATCCCTGGTTGACTTGACTATGCACAATTAAACTTGATCAACATATAGCGCATATCCATAAAACATACATATGATTTTTCTTACAGCACATAACATATATATAATGCATAGATTCCACCAAATGAACCTATCTTCCACCAAAACAGATCATTAGCTTCAAGTTTCAACTTTCTTGCTTCAAACAGGTCAGGCTATTTCGTTGCAGGGTTCCTTTAAACAACACCCCAGCCTGTGACATTAAGATAAAAAATCAAGATTTTGAAATCGCACATAATATGGGATGTATAATATAGACATGTATTTAAGTTTTTAGCCACCTAATATGGTTCTTGGCTGGTAATAAAAAAAGAGTGTGGAATCCAATTCCAAACTCTTGGTGTTTCACCTTTTCTATATATTGATTTGTTTCCTTTGAGATCATGATTATTTTATCAAGTTCTTGTGGCAGTAAAAAATTGCAAGAAACTATAAAGAGAGAACAATTTTATATTCTAAAATGTACATCAGATTACTCTTAACTAAAAGTGATTTCAATTTTAAAATCTACTTAAAAATCTGTTATATATATATGCCAACATCAAGTCGATATCTATATTAAAACATAGCTAAGCTGAACCATGCATGTGCACACAAATTCATCAACACACATAAAGTTACATGTATGAATTACTTCTAAGCTGCATACAACATCTCTTATTTTCTACTTAAACCAAACCGGGAACACAAAAAATGCAGCAATCTTTACTTTTATAAACATTAAGGAACACCTAATGTTTCAGTCCACTCCAAAAAATAAACATCTACAAAAAATAAGAACCCTAATCTCTAATTTTAATCCACTCTAGTTTCAATCGGCTAACTACAAAATTCTGGCTGGAATCACAACCATATAAAAACAAAAACGAATAGCATTTCATCAAACAGTTGGCGTGCACCAAGCAAAAGATATCTAAAACCCCAATCCCAACAACTTCAATTTGACCAATTTATAACCTAAAAATCTAAATTAAACAATAAAATTAAAGAAATCAGTAAGGTCAATACTCACCATAAATAACTAGAAAATCAGAAGCACATGTTCACACGACGAAAGCTCTAGCTCTCCGGCCAATTGCCCGACTAATAGCCCATACCAGAGGAGAGTAAAAGAAAACACGAGTGTGCTGAAAATGAACCCTAGCGTGAGGAGTCGTGGTGTTCAACTTGCAAAGGTCGGATTGATGGAGAAGAGAGGCCGGCTGAATTGTGGAGAATGAACCCTAACATCGTGGTGTTTGAGAGTAGTACAGGGAGGGTATTAAATTTTTTATATTTTGAATTTAAGATGACACGCATACATGACATGCATCTTCTATTTGGTTACGTTTTTAAGTTATGACACTATATCTATGACGTGCAAATATAAGTGTCATAAATCTTAAAAATTTTAAAAATTATGACAATTTTTTAATAACACGCCCATATGCGTGTCATAAATCTCCGCGTGTCATAGTGCGCATGTCATTAAAGACTTTTTTTCTAATAGTGAAAGGACATTTTGAGAAATTTCCTTTAGAAAAATATGGATTTGGAGATTTAAAATAAGGGATAATCACGCTATTCTTCACGTATTTGGTAATTATCCCTTAAATTTAATCAATTAACATATACTATATTCCGTTCCTATTTGAATGATGTCAGGTGTTTACATAGTATATATTATACATATAAAGAGATGGGTAAAGGAATTCAAGCAATAATTTGAAGGTTATGCTTTGAATAATTTGGAAAGCTCGAAACGAGAAAAATGTTAAACTAAAGGATTGCTCGGTTATTAAACCGGTTGAGGATGTCAAATATCTTCTTCCTTCCTTTAATTTGGATTAACAACATAAGCAAAATGGAGACTACAGACTGAGAATCGTGGTACAAATTAGATTTTATAAACTTTCCATTTGGTTTTGTTTCTCTACGTTTGTACTTTCATTTCTTTGTACCTTTTGGCTCATTTGCTAAAGGTCCATGTTTAAGTTCTAGGTCATTTCTATCAAAATTAATATATAAATAAAGCATACAAATGAATCCTCATGAACTTAATTAGTTAATCTAGATGGACACAAAATCAAGTTTTAACTTTTAAGTTTTAACAAATAATATATTGTTTTTCATCAAATATTTGAAGAGAAGTTAAACTAGATGGGCAGAAAATCAAGTTTTAACGTTTAACACATCAAAAAATTATTAATCAAATCTAAAGTTTTAACATGAATACATTATGAAAACTAGACCAATTACTATATCTACCTTATGGCAAAGGCAAAAGTGCATGTTACTATGGATGCTTTGTTTCCACTGAAGAAGTATCACCAGGCCCCTCTTCTCATGTTCAAACTCCACAAATTTGCTTTTGATTTTCTAATCATGAAGAAGTCGTTATCTGAAGAAACACTAAGTGACCCCGGGCAGATTATGGGTAATCTGGGGGCTAGGTAATGTTTCCCACGAAGGTAGGTCCAGCAGAGTAAGTTGTACTTCAGGGAACCTGCAAAACAGACACCGTAAGCTCGTCACTGAGAAGGGGGGGGTTCCTCCTTGTGACCACCCTCCGGCGTGAGAATCAGTCTATATTGCTCTTTGAATATAAAAGTATATGAATACTATTAGAGCAGTTATCAAGTAAGTTATACGAGATAGTAGATGATCTTACCATTCCAAGATATTGGAGTATTTATAGCCGAAGGTAGGTTTTCTAGAAGGTACAGCCGGCTGAATAGTATTCCTGTTCAACCAACAGTGGATTACGCACAGGCCATACTGGTTGGTGGGTAGGTTACAGCCAACAGTAATAAAGTCGGCTGCACTATTCCACCAACTGTAGACTATGCACGTCCCACTGACTGTGGATTGTACGCAGGCCATGCTGGTTGGTGAATAGGTTACGGCCAACAGTAATACTATTCCACCAACTGTAGGCTGCGCATGCTCCACAGTGAGGGTTGGTGAGTAGGCAGCGGCTAATAGTGACAAACAGTACTAGAGGGTGCTCCTCCTCGCACTGTTGTCGGTGAGCTGTCACCCTGTGATTGGCTCATGGGCTGTTCTGGTCGGATCGTCTGTCGTATCCATACCTTGGTAGGTATGGTACAAAAGATCTTTCAGAATCAGACTGGCTCATTTGGGCGGGATTGTTCCCGCCTTGCTCATGCCTTCACGTGACTGCTGAAGTAGCTAGTGTCTTGTACGTGTAGCCCTGCTGTCTGCGGGTAGCCTTCCCTGATGGCTTGTATCCGCAACTGCGGGAACAGGCGGGGTACTTCACCATTGGGAGGCTTTCCCTGCGTGTACAGGTTGCGTACTGCGCGTAAGATTCTATGAGCATGGTGGGTCCTGCGGGAGCAGATGGCCTTTGCGCAGACGTCCATGTTCAAGGTGAGTCTTGCGGGACCAACTGGTCTCTGCTGGGACCTACCTCTTCATTATCGCATGAGACCAACAAATCTAATTCGATTTCAGGGGCCTCCCCTCCCAAATATGCACAGCCTCAGCCATTATAATATTATAGAGGACAATAACCGGTTAAGGAATCCAAATTCACAACAAAAAAAAACACAAAATCAAATTTACATAAGGACTTGTTTCTTTTCTACATTATTCTTTTACCTAAGATATTGCTTCTCTATCACTACTAAAAGTTGATCCTTTTTACAAGAAGATCAATCTCCACGTGCTTTATATATGCTGATGAAACGCGTGACTAACTGCTAAATATGTGGCACTAATATTGTCATATCACCGTTTAGGTGGACAAGGAAGAGTAATATGCGACTGATCATGTAAAGTAGATGCAATCCAACAAAGCTCATCACTATTGTGAGCAAGAGCACACTGCTTAGCCTACGTACTTCGAGCAATTATATGTCGTTTTTGAAACTCTAACCGATTAGTTTGGCTCCAAAGAAAGCGCAATAACTTGTAGTAGATCGACGATCATGGGGCATACAATCAATCAATACCAAAATAAGCATGCATGACAAAGCTAGTCAATCTCTTAATATAGTTAACTCATGAGATATAGTACCTTAAGGCACCGCAAAATACACTTAACAATAACCAAATATCGACGATCAGTAGGTTATTGTGAAAACAAGAAACCTTGTCGACCACATACGTATTTTTGGGTCGCTTCAAGACAAGATACTGGAGATCGAGCACCCCACGAATTTATGCTTTCTACACAAAACATTTTAAATACAAATTTCTTTTTATTTCACTCTTAACTCCAAAGCTAGTAGAATACAAAAGTACTAAAAGGGTGTTACATGAATGCCCATCTTATGTTCTTCTCATATAGCTACAAAAAGATGGCCATTTTGCCCGCCTTAGGAATTGATCAGTTGATGATTTATAACTCTTATATTAAAAAATTCGAGCATTTTTATATCGAACCTGGTCATTGACTCCCTGACTCTTGATTCAACTTCTCAAGGGTTTTTAGATTTTACTCTTATTAGAATTAATTCTTCTGCATTTATTTACCAAAGTCATTCAAATATAGTAATATTGAAAGCCACTAATCACTAATTCCAGTTTCACATATTTAAACAACCAAAATTATTTCCAATTCAATCTCAACATAAAATAGAGAAATAAAATTTTTACTTATTGTATTTAACACCAAAATATATAGCACGTAACATAATAACATGCATTATATATAAGTTTGAAAACTATAAACGATATCAATCGAATTCGTGTTGTAGCGTCATCAACACAACACTCCTAATTATCAACCCCCCCCCAACCCCACCCCCACTTTGTATATATATGATCATGCTTCCTTCACTAAAAAGCATCTCTCTCTCTCTCACACACACACACACATATGATTATTGCCCCTATAAATATATTTGAAGAGTGAGTTACCCTAGCAAATAAAGGCACATGGATATCCTTTTACACTACAAAAACCCTAATTTCCATTCTTCTTCACTAGTCATAACAAACGAAAAAAGCAGCAACTCATGTCATAGAAAAGAAGGTGATCATAAGAAGAGGAACAAGAGAACCAACAACAAGATCAACACCAAAGTGAAGCTCTCCACTGACCCACAAAGTGTAGCTGCAAGAGAAAGAAGACACAGAATCAGTGAGAAGTTGAAGATCCTAAGAAGTTTGATCCCAGGTGGTGACACAAGGAACATGGACACAGTTTCCATGCTTGAAGAAGTCATTCAGTATGTCAAACACTTGAAATCCCAGATTTTTTGTAAGGCCCCGTTACCGGTAGCCCTACTTTCGTGTTGGATTTACTCATAAACACAGTTCTAAATATCAGAGTTAATTAAAACATTTACGCGGAATATAAAACTTTCAAAAAAACTTTACATAATTCATAACTTGTCTCAAAACATCCTTTGTCTTTCAACATTAAAGCATTAAATTAAAACATCATAAGTCTTCAGATGCCAGATTCTTGTTCAGTGCCATGTGTCTCCTCAAGCGAGCTGCCTCATCCTACTCACCTGCGTGCATACTAAAAGTCAGCTACGCTGAGTGAGTTCTAGATAATCACATAATCATACCATTCACATAACATTATATTCTTTCATTCATACTTTTATACTTTCATACTTTCATACTTTCTTACATTCATACTTTCTTACTTTCATACTTTCTTACTTTCTTTTGTATTAACTTACTTTCATATCTTATGTTATAAAGAGCATTACGCCCTACATTCCTCGAGTATTATTAGGGCTCGGTACCCTCTTTCCTCGAGTATTATTAGGGCTCGGTACCCTCTTTCCTCGAGTATTATTAGGGCTCGGTACCCTTCTTCCTCGAATATTAGTAGGGTTCGGTTCCCTAGTTCTCGAATATTAGTAGGGTTCGATTCCCTCTTCGTTACCATACAACCATACATCATACCTCGAGTATTATTAGGGCTCGGTACCCTTTTCGTAACCATACAACCATACATTATCATTTCTTTCTTCTATTATCTCTATCATGTTCATACACATAAACATACATAACATACTTACCTTATACATAGCGTTACAACCTGACAGTACGTGCAATATCCGAAGATCGTTCACGTACCATCAAGCAATCATTCATACATTTCACATTATCCACATAAGGCATACACTTATCTCTTAGGATAAGTGTATTAACAAACATGTTGAGTATGCACACAGCCCCGAAAACATAACACATAAATGGGGCTAGAAACTCACCTGAACACGGTTACGTTCTCCGTTGATCGTAATCCCTTTCTTCAGTTGTGCACGCCTGACTGTATAACAAGTATACATATCAATTTAACTATCACTACTTATAACATCATTCTAGTCTTAATTACTACCCACAACGAACGGGGTCCGGGGGCAGCGCCCCTGGCAGCGGGGTCTAGGGGCGGCAGCCCCTAGCAGGGTCCAAGGGGCAGAGCCCCTGGCTGGGGTCGAGCTGCCAGGTCAGCTTGGAAAAATTTTATTTCCATTAACTGTCTTAACACATTTTTTCATTAGATTTTTAATTTATTTTCTAAACGAACTTGGCTTTAGGCGAAGTTAAACCTCAGGCGAACTTAGCTTTAGGCGAAGTTAAACCTCAGGCGAACTTAGCTTTAGGCGAAGTTAAACCTCAGGCGAACTTAGCTTTAGGCGAAGTTAAACCTCAGGCAAACTTGTCATCAGGCGAACTTAAACCTCAGGCGAACTTGTCATCAGGCGAACTTAGCTTGCAGGCGAAGTTCATCAGGCGAACTTAGCTTGCAGGCGAAGTTCATCGCTTGAAGGCGAAGTTGCCCAGATGAAGGCGAAGTTGCCCAGACAGCCTGCTGTTTGGTTTCTGTCCAACATTTCGAGCGATTTTAACACCCCCGCTATGGTTCAATATCACCCACTACGCTTCTCGACCATTTCCGGTCACTTAACACTAAAAAGCTTGGATCTTTAAACTTCAAAGTTCAAGAATCTTACCTTTTTGAGCTTGTTGGATCTTGTTTCCTTGCTTAATCACAACCAACCGCTCTCTCTTCTCTCTCGGATCTTGGTCTCTCTCTACGGCTCTCGGCCTCTCTCTCTCTCCTCGGATCTCGGCCGCCGGTCGGCTTGTGTATGGGGTGTGTGTGTGTGTTTGGAAGTGTGAAGGAATAGATGTAAATGAAGATATTTTTGGGTTTAGGGGATATTTATATCCCTTAAATCCCATTCTCATTTAACCCATCTCAATTAATCCAAGTCCCTGATCCGCTCCTACCCGATATTAATAATTAAAAACGCGAAATCACTAACATAACTTTCTTTATTCAACATTACAAATTTTAGGATGTTACATTTTGCTTCACCAAACAATGATACGTTTTCAAAACCTTGATGAATATCGTGATCATGATGCTAGTAGAAACTATAATCATGGTGATCAAGATTTTCATTTTCACTCTTTTGATCATTTCTTTGGTGAATACCAACACCATGAAATGTTACCACAGCTAGCGTTTGCTGATCAAGGATCTTCCTTTAAAGTTGATGATCATCATCATGAGATTTATCCATGAACTTGTCTTTCTAGTTTCTACTATATACATATACATATTTTCTTAGTTAAGAATCTAGTCTAGCTAGATCTTTGTAAGACTATGTTATAGCTTATAAGGGATGTTTCATGATGTGGTTAAGAATGTTTTGGATGTGTATTCATGAAATATAACCTGTATATCCTGTTGTATGGTGCATTGGTGTCACTTTTAATATGTAATGATTACCTGTGCTGTCAAATATTTTGGATGGCAGAATGAACAAATCAGAAGTTAAGAACTTTAGTTCAGAGATATTTGATCTCTAATTCATTTTTTTTTCCTATGAAGCTTAACTATTAGTGTGATGATCCCAAATCTTGGTTGTTTTGATCATAATTTATTATCATCTAATCATCTTTAAGAAATAATGACAAGACACAATATAATTATAAATCAAATTTCTAAACAATTAACTTGATTTAGCTAAAACTGATAGAATGATTAGTTACATGAATTGATTTGGTTTTCATATATCTATTAGGCTTCTTTGTTTGGTGTACTAGGTACTTATGCAAACACAACTAATTAAACATGTTCATGTCCTTGTCTTGTTGAGGGTGTGTCCGATGAAGTGCGGACTAGCCAGTAAACCCAAGCGTTCAAATACAAATATAGCAAAATGATCATCAAATAGTTGGCCCGTTCCATTCTCCCATCATCATAACAGTGCACGCCCTAATGCATATGCCTCGCAACAATAGAGATAAAATTGGAACAAGTTGACCCATGTTTATTTATTATCATTTCTTTGGAATCTTCAAGAATTTGGCTATATTTTCAATTCAATCGTCTTGCTCTATAGGAATAAGATGTCATTTCATTCCTTCAAAGAGAACTATAAGTCATAAGTCACAAGATTAGAGAAGTTTTCACTATCTTTCTTTGATTACAAGATAAAGATTCATTTCTATCTACATATATAATATGTTTGTTTAGATTTATAGTTGTCAGATCGTGACTTGATGTACCAAAAGTTTTCATTTCGTTGCATCCAATATTAAGTGTTGAAGTGAAGCAAAAAAATTATAAATTCTCTCATTTTTAACAAAGAAATAGAAAATGTTTAGGGGATGTTTGGAAGCCTCTTAATGAATCGGTCAAAGGTATGGTGTGTTTGATTCACTAAAAAGACACCTTTTAATGGTTCATGGAGCCTCTTAATGTGTATATTTCAGAAGCATGCTGAATAATTCATATCCTACCTCTTAATTGGTCAGACGTCTTAGTAAGATAGCCAAACCACTCCTTAATAAGTTAGCAAACATAAAAAGTATTGAATAGAAAGGCTGTTCTTTTTCTTGATCTCATGAATAAGATCTAAGAATCCATTTAGTTGGTGGAATAAGATGGAAACATGTATGAGGATCAACCGGTAATGGCCGGGCTAGAGGATTGATATTTCCTTAGCATTTATTTTAGAAAATGAATACATATGATTCATGAGTCGTAAGAAGGAAAATTCATGATTTAGCTAGGTGCTTTATAATTAAAAAGAATAATCAAAATGAATTTACTTAGGTGGCTAATTCATGGGCCAATCAATGGATAGCATATTGCAGATAATCGAATTGTTGATAACAATATGTAGAGAGAATGATAATTGAGAATTTTTGATATAATATTCTTTGATAACCGTCGTATACATTAGGGAGGCATATATATACCCCTTAGGTGTAGATAATATTATCCAATCAACATGATTCTGATTGGTATAATCATAAGTAATATAATGTTACATAAATATAAGACTAAACTATATAAATACAATAACAATAACTAATAAAATTAATAATATTAATCTAGCTTATAGTATAATCTAATATCCTCCCGTAAGCTAGATTGACGTCACCTTCATAAGTCTTTTAAAGCGTAGAAAGTCCTTTGGCTGAAGCGCTTTGGTTAGTATATCCGCCATTTGATCTTTGGTTGTACAGAATTGAACTTCAATATCTTGACTCTTCACTAGATCTCTAATGAAATGATATTTTACTCTTATGTGTTTGCTTTTCCCATGATACATTGGTTCTTTGGCAAGGCAGATTGTGGACTTATTATCACAGAACATTTTTGTAGGTTGTTCATCATCGAGTTCGAGCTCTCTTAATATTCCTTTGATCCATAAGGCTTGACATCCTTCTAGAGAAAGTGCTATATATTATGCTTCCGTTGACGAGAGTGCTACTACCTTTTGTTTCTTGGATTGCCATGATATTATTCCCGAGCCTAAGTGAAATGCATATCCAGATGTGCTTTCGCTATCATCAAGATTTCCCGCATAATCACTATCACTAAATCTAATTAGTTGTCCATTTCCTCGTGTGTAAGAAATTCCATGATTCAAAGTGCCTTTTATGTACCGTAATATTCTTTTCCCAGCTTCCCAATGCGTTTTTGTAGGTTCTTCCATAAACCGACTTAATTTACTTACTGCATACATTATATCAGGTCTTGTGTTGGTTAGATACATGAGACTCCCCACTAGGCTTCTATAGAGACTAGGATCGATTAGTACCTCTGGATCATCCTTGAAGAGTTTTAAGCCATACTCCATTGGTGTAACAGTAGATTTACAATCGGCTATGTTGAATTTTTCTAATAAATTTTGAGCATACTTTTGTTGTGAAATGCCAATTGCTTCTCATTGTGAGAAACTTCCATTCCCAAGAAGTAGTGTAAGACACCCATGTCAGTCATTTCGAATTCGGCCTTCATGTCATTTTTGAAAGTACAAATTTCTTGTAAAAAATTACTTGCTATGATTAAATCATCTACATAGAGACATACTAATAGTCTGGTATTGTTGTTGAATTTCAATAATAACGTGTGTTCAAACGTGCACTTGTTGAAGCTGTGTTTTTGAAAGTATTCATCAATTCTACTATACCAAGCTCTTGGTGCTTGTTTTAATCCATAGAGGGCTTTCTTCAATAGGCATACCTTATGTTCGTGACCTTGTTTAATATAACCATCAGGTTGATCAATGTATACTTTTTCATTTAGATTTTCATTCAGAAATGCTGATTTTACATCCATTTAGTGCATATGCCATCCATGTTGGGCCGCTAATGCAATGATTAATCTTACAGTTTCAAAACGAATAACAGGAGCAAATACTTCTTGATAATCAATTCCATATTTTTGTTTGTACCCCTTTACTACTAATCTGGCTTTGTATTTATCAACTTCTCCCTTTTCATTGTACTTCGTTTTATAAATCCATTTAACTCCTATAGATTTATGTCCTTGTGGCAAATCTACTAAATCCCAAGTGTTATTTTGTTGATGGATTCTATTTCGCTATCCATTGCCAGTCTCCATTTTTCACTCTTGTGTGCTTCCTCAAAGTTTTGTGGATCACTTTCAATATATAAAGCAAAGTGTGATCTGCTCCTTGTATTTCGTGATGTCTCACCTGATTGTCTATGTAACCTGGCTAATTGTCTGGGGTGAGTGCCTTCGTCTTTAGGTATATGTCATCTAGTGTTCTTATTTTGATTGGAGGATCACTTATGTTGGCTGTGGCATCTAAGGTGTTTTCAATTCCAGCAATATTGTCTGGTGTTGGCGACTCATTATTTTCCAAACCATTAGTTATATTTATCTCACCGCTATTGTCTCTTTCTATCTCTTGATCTTGTTCAGCGGACACAAGTTGTGAAGGTCCAGTTTTTATATTTTCTTTCTCATTTTCTGATAACCAAAAAGGTACTTCATACACCCTTTTATTGCTATTGTCCTCCCAAGTTCTGTTTTCGTAAAAAATGACATCTCGACTTACAATAATCTTCTTTGTTGCTGGATTGTATAATCTATATCCTTTACTATTTTCACTATACCCAACAAGTATCATTTTTTCTGTTTTGTCATCTAACTTTCCTCTCTTTTGTTGTGGGATATGAACATAAGCTAAACTTCCAAACACTCTAAGATGCTTTATATTTGGTTTCCCTAAACATGCTTCTTGAGGAGTGATATCTGACATGCTTTTGGATGTAGTTTTGTTTAATATATATATTGCGCATGCCATAGCCTCTCCCCAGTAATAGTTGGATAGGTTCTTTGATTTTAACATGCTTCTACTCATTTCCATTATTGTTTTATTCTTTCGTTCTGCGATACCATTTTGTTGCGGTGTGTAACTTGTAGTTAATTGGTGATGTATTCCATGATTACTTAGAAAAGTTTGAAAATCATGGCCACAATATTCTCCTCACCTATCTGTTCTGAGACATTTTATTTTCCTTTCACTTTGATTCTCAACCCGACTTTTGAATATCTTGAAGTAGTATAATGCTTGTGATTTTTCTTTTAGAAAGTAGATCCAACATTTTCAGGAGTGATCATCAATAAAGGTTATGAAGTATTTACACCCACTTATAGTTTGAGTTCTCATTGGATCACATATATCAAAGTGTATTAAACCAAGAGGATTGGGTGCCCGCCATGTTGCTTTCTTTGGAATTGCCTTTCTTGCATGTTTACCCATAACACAACCTTCACATATTTGATCATTTTTATGAACTGTTGGAAGGCCCGTAACTGTTCCCTTTTTACTCATTTCTACTAGAGTGTCATAATTCAAGTGTCCATATCGTTGGTGCCATAAGGTTGAATCATCCTTTGTGACGACATTTAGTGCAAGGTTAATATCCCGTTCTAAGCTTAGTGGAAACATCTTGTTTTCGGTCATCTTGACATCAGCTATGTTGCATCCCCCGTTGATCATTGATTTTGCAATGATCTTTCATAAAATATACCTCGTACCCTTTCTGTATTAATTGTCCAACACTTAAAAGATTATGTTTTAATCCTTGAACGTAAAATACATTTGGTATTATCTTTTTCTTTCCTTGTAGATTAATACTTACTTCTCCACATCCCAACACTGCAAGTTTCTTGTCATCTCCTGTCCTTACTTCTCGTCTTTCTGAATCATGTAATGATATAAATGCATTCTTATTTCCAGTCATATGATTACTACATCCACCGTCTAAATACCAACAAATTTCAGTTGTGTTCTCTTCCATGTTGAATATCATAAACATGGTGTCTTCACTATCTTCGTTGTCTTCATTCTCATGCATTAATATATTTTCCCTTGTTTCTTCCGTGTTTCTATTTGGGCAATTTCTACTTACGTGGCCTAACTTTTGACAACTATAACATCTTATCTGATTTCTGTTTTGGGGTGAGAACCTACCCCCTCGGCCTCTTCCTCTACCTCTATTGGGCACAAAATTTCTTTGGTTTCTTGTTGTTTTGTTGTAGAAATTTGAATTTTGGTTTTGCACTTGAAAGGCCTGATCGATTTGTTGGGTGTCATATTGTTTTATCCTTAATTCATGGGATTGTAGAATTCCCATTAATTCTTCGGTGGTTAATGTTGTTACATCCTTTGATTCTTCAATTGCAACAACAACAGACTCATATTTTCGAGTCAGGGTTCTTAAAATCTTTTCAATAATCCTTTGTTCGTCAATCTTGTCTTCATTCATTCTTAATTGATTTACTATTGAAGTTATTCGGTTAAAATATTCTTCAACGGATTCTGTTTCATTCATACGAAAATTATCGAATTCACATCTTAGCGTTTGAAGTTTTACCCATTGTACTCGTTGTTCACCGCGATAGGCTTTGTGTAGTATATCCCACGCTTCTTTGGATGAATTTGCAGTTGCAATTCTTTCAAATATTGTTTCACTGGACGCTTGGAACAAGATGTGTAAAGCCCTTTTATCTTTTTTTAGGTTTTCCCTATATTCGGTTATTATGGCATCCGTTGCATCCGTTGGTAATTCCCTGTAGCCTGTTTCAACGATATTCCAGAGTTCTTGTGATTCGAGTAATACTTGCATTTGGATATGCCAGTGATAATAATTATTTCCCAGTAATTTCGGTATTTGAGGTTGTATTCCACTGCCTTGCATCGCCATATTGATTTGTTGTGATTGTGCCTTGTTTCGTGATCAGTGTGTCGTTTATGCAATCTGGCTCTGATACCAGCTTATTGCAGATAATCGAATTGTTGATAACAATATGTAGAGAGAATGATAATTGAGAATTTTTGATATAATATTCTTTGATAACCGTCATACACATCAGGGAGGCATATGTATACCCCTTAGGTGTAGATAAGATTATCCAATCAACATGATTCTGATTGGTATAATCATAAGTAATATAATGTTACATAAATATAAGACTAAACTATATAAATACAATAACAATAACTAATAAAATTAATAATATTAATCTAGCTTATAGTATAATCTAATATAGCAAAGGTTTTTATCTTCAAAAATCAAATCCCAGTACTGTAAGGGTAGAATTGATTAGCTCTTTTGATGCCCCAAAAATATCATGAGGTGTTCGGAAATGGTCGGAGTAGCTGAAAAGAATTTGCTTGATATCACGATGAAATTCGTCCAACATACCCATAGTTTTAAGTCGTCTTAAATAGTTGGGTTTTGCTTAAAAATCAATAGTTTTGCTTTATGAGTTGTCTAAACCAGACACCCAACCTTTTATGTATATTGCAAAGGCAAGGAGATGAAGATAACATCCGTTCAACTTTATGTTTATGTCGTGGATTAGCAAATGAATCGGTGAACCATATATTTGTCATGCAACTAGGTGAGAAGAATATGGGCTTAGGTAAGTTCATGGTGCAGGGTCTCAGTTTTGTCTGCTCCAATTTGGAAGTGATCTTGGTTATTATAAGTATGAAAAATTAATCAATTTCGCATAGAAAGGCAATCCAAATGATTGTTCTTAACACTGTTTTGTATGTGTGGAATGCTATAAATGATAAACCCTTCAATAACATACTGATATCGGTGTAAAATATTGTCTCTTTGTATTTGTTTGCTTTCAGCTTTCTACTATGTAAGTACACCCGTTATGTAGCTTATAATTCTTTTTATACAAAACATAAATTCATATGAATCACTTTAATATGATTTGTTCTCCATATAGCTAGCCTCACATCAATTGTCCCTCCAAAGGGTTCATATCACGTGTCTCACAACTAGGTTCACAACATTGGTCACATCCACATGGCTAATATAAATTGTCCATTCATAGGGCTCATAAAATTAACTTGAAACTCGTAGTTTTGTTAACCACATTGTTAATTAAATTATCATTTCATCCAGAAGTCGTGGTCCAGTTACTATATCATTATCACTTTAATTATTAGGGAGATACGTAATCCCAACACCAATGTCTAGATATTTAAACTACAATCCAATTATATGAACAAGAATGCTATATGTTCTATCTACGGGTCTATGTACTTAGTTAGTTACTTTTGTCGTGTGTGTAAACAATCTTGTGTATTTTGACTTCCTTTCGGCGTCGGTCTCTTAGGTTTTGCTAGACAGTTCTTATTGTCAACCACTCATTAACTTCCGCATATCCCCACAAAATAGGGGTGAGCATGGTTCGGTTCGGTTATTGGGTGAAACCCAAACCTAAACCTAAGCTATCGGTTATTTTAGAATATCAACCAATCGGTTTTCGGTTATTCGATTATTCGGTTATTTGATTTTCGGTTATTTTCGGTTTCGGTTTAGGTTATTTTCAGGTTTTTTTTTATTGTGAGTAGACATTACAAAAAATAGAGTACCTCATACCTATTGAATTCAAAATACAAAAATAGGCACGTGTAATGTGGAACCAAACAAATACAAAGTTGTTTGAGTAGTATAATTTAAAATTCAACAACGTTTTTAACAAAAAAATAAAGGTTTCCCAAATCTTCATTCATTGTCTTATTCATCTTCAAAGTTTAGACCCAATCTTGATCATGTTTATAATCTTCACCACCATCAATGGTAGATTCTTTTGGTGTTTCGTTTCTGGTCATAACATCTTAAAAAAAACACGTAGAAAACATAGGTTCGATTAATCGGTTCGGTTCGGTTTTTTTCGGTTTTTTTTAAAATGGATAACCTAACCTAAACCCAAAAATCGGTTTTTCGTAAAATTATAAAATTAACCGTCGGTTATTGCTTCGGTTCGATTTTTTTCGGTTCGGTTTTTTCGGTTATTCGGTTTCGGTTCGGTTAATTCGGTTTTATGCTCACACCTACCACAAAATATGACCCTTATTAATATGAGTACTTATTTATGTTCGTCTCGCTTTACCATATATCCACTACACCCACAATATTATCGCAAACCCGATTGGGATCGTGTTTGAACTTGAGACTTGTAGTCTTCAATCTAAATCTTTACTTTCCTTCCAATGCCAACTTTCCTTCCAATGCCAATTGAGTTAAAGCTCATAGGCGATATGACATGTTATTAAGCTAAACTAATCAAGACCCATGTAGAAAAATTAAAATTATACTTAAAAAGTAATTAATGTTGGGCCTTACATTTTTCTAAGCCCACGATGAAGACTTGCTCAAGCCCATTAGTGAAGTGATGGGTCATGCATGAATATAACGCAAAACTCAAAAATTAAATTAAATTTATATAAGTAGAAACATAAGCAAAGATTACATTTATTCAATTTATATAAATTAAGCTTAAATTTAATTTATAATATTAAGCTTAACCTCGTTTGTAATATACAAAAAGAAGACAACACACACAAGAAGCCCAAAGTCCAAGTGTATAAATTCTTGGCTCTCTTTTTAATTTACATTCCTTCATATTCGATTTTCATAACCAGTTATTTTGACTAAGAATCCCTGTGGGATGATGGGATTCTAACAAGTAACAAACCCTTCATATAATTCAACAAATATATAGAATCTAAATAAGTAGAATAATGAGGTTCAAGTTATCGATAGTATAATGATCTACATATTTATATATAGAAATATTTGATGATAACAACGAATTGAAATGAAATAAATCTTGATTCAGAACCAGAATTGTGTTCATCATCGGAAACTGCTTCAGAGTCCATATTCGATAATAAGCGTATTGCATGTGCCAATACTTTGTGCATATGGCGAACGTGAGAGATGGCCGGCGTGCATACATGTAGTAGATTTTGCAGAAACTGTTGAAGGGTGCACTAAGCTTATTATCATATAGTGACTTTGAATATATGGCTTGTTGAAACTTAACTAGAAGCCTGCAGGTATTGTTAAATTCTAAGAATCTAAAATAAATTTATATATATGTTCAGTTTATTAATCAATAAGCATCGGTTCAAAGATAAAATTAACGAGGCGGTGGCAGTCGCACGTTGTGGCAGTGGGTACCGTAAAGTTTACTTCAAGAGAATCATATATATGAAGACGTTGCAACTCTATTTCAAATATCAAAATCTAGTGCCGATAATTTAAAGAAAGAACTTCGAAACGCTGATAAAAATAAGCACTTAAAAGAGAATCGTATGAAGTTGTTATCGCTCCGTTTTAAATATCAGAAAGTAGATATAAACGACTATAAATATCATAGACAACTACATGAACGAATATTGATTACTAAATCATATAAAATTTTGAGATTCTTGTTTTTTCTCAACAAAAAAGCTTTGTTTTTAATAATTATTAATCTCCAAAGATAAATGCAGATTTCAGCTACCAATTAAACCGCGGACCTGTTGTTTTCAATTTGGATCTCATAGTTCAAAAGTTAAAAAATCATATAAAAAAACAAATATCATGAATATAATCATTTTCAAATTATTTGTAGGTAGATGTTGGTGAACCTTTCTGGTTAACTCTAGATACCTGATCTTGCCCAATCCATTAACATACATTTGACTTTTCAACCTATTTGTATGCACTTTATAGACATAAAGTCATTAACCTATAATTTGATGCAACATAAATGTCTTTTACTTATAATTTGCTTCCTTGCTTGGTGTTGGAAAAATGATTGTCCAACTTTGGAAAATAAATCACTAAATCACATCTCTTAATTGATCCCAACATCACATTGATTAGCCATTAAAGTGTATATGTTGCTTTTAGGTTCTAATGGAACTCAAATCACCAAAGCAAAAGGACAATGAGGATAGAAGGGGGATGGATGCATATTTTTATATATAGCACAACCTTATGCATTTGAGAAAATAATAATATTAACAATAATTTAATTGATAAAAATAATAATTAGATTCAAAATCAAGCTTTTTAACAAACATACCCACTAATGTCCCACCCAAAGGTACGTAGATGAGCCAAATCTTACGTATATCCTAATCCTAGATTACAAAAAGATTACTTTCAATTAGACCACCGACTCAACTAAAATATAATGACAGGATATGAATAACATGTGCATTGATATCTCACTCTCATCTCCAACCACATGCTTAAATTTAAGAGATTATAACCAAAAATATCACAATAAAAACATCTCTACATGTCCTCGTACACATCCCCATCCTCTATATTTTATGGGGGAAAAGACACCAATCCCCCCAAATCCACCACTCATCTTTTTTTTTTAATACTATTTGGTGGAGGGTGTGAGTGGAAAATTAAAAGAGAAAAATAAAATAAAAAACAAGAATAAAGAATTATTATTTAATGGAGTAGAGATAGTTATGGAGAATGAGATGTGTTAGCCTTTTCAAATGTGAGAAACAAATCTAGAAAAATACGAGTTTAGTGTTAAATTATAGGGTTGGGGATGGGATGGATGTGAATGTTCTTAGTGGAATTTGCAAATATCCTGGATATACTTATATAGTTATATTGAATTTGCTTTTGCACACGTATTTCAAAATGAAAAGTTGTTAAATATAATATGAAGGTTACAAATTGGTGCCAGAACGTCGATTTAAGAGAACTATGTATTCTTGTGCAAGTGCTTAGACTCAAACATGTATGCTAAGTGTTCGATTCAAGTTATAGGGTGGAAACCAAAGATATGTTGTAATAAGTGATTAATTGCTAATTAGGTGAATAAAGTGCATAAGGATTGTTTGAACAATGCATGATTGTATGCTAATGTGGTACTTGAACCGAAAGTTGAGACTTAATACATGATATGAGTTAGTTCTTCTAAAATCTAAACCGTTTAACCTAACTTAAAAAATAAATGTAATATAAAATTTTAATAGGGACGGAAAATAAAATGTAGGACATTGTTTGTATTCATTATCAGGACAATTTAGTGCATCACTTCACCATCATCTATCGATAAAACTGTTTGGCATTCGGCCATAAGCAATTCATGGATCGCGATCAAATTGACAACATAAATTCACGATATAGTCATATAAACTCGGGAATTTGGCACGTCAGACTTCTCAAATTGATTCTCTCCTCTCAATCAACTTTCGATCTTCAACCTCTCACCTTGGTGGCTACTATCCTCAAATCCAAGGTTAGGTATCTTTCGAACTTTTAATTTGATTAATTTAGTCAACATGTAAATCATAAAATCAGAATTATATAATTTTGACTATTTTAGTAAGACTACTTTAAAATTTTAATATATCACACCACATAGTTAAAAGTTACGATTTGGGTTTCACTACATGAACTATAACTGCAATTAACTCTTTTAAAATCTGAAGTGACTTGTATAGGGTGCACATTAGCACATGACAAAACCCATTAAATCCCGATAAGTATATAATCATCTCCAATTCTCTCTCTCTGTCTCTATTAAGATTTTGAGACTTAAAAACAAATATACCATCATTAGACAAGTTTCAACCCCTAATGGTACTTACCATAAGTTAGTTTGTATTACTTTATAATAATAATAATAATAACAACAATAAGTCATTTTGCTTTAAAGACATGAATATATACTTGAAAGACCACTACCATATCATTTAGTAGTTCACTTTGAGTTCATCATCAAGCAAGTTACTTCATTACTCCAGAAATATGTTATAAGCATGTGCATCAATACTTTCAAATATTTAATCCTGCGTTGGATACAATAATGCCTTTATAACATTTTACGGACCATCTTCAAGATGTCAAAATTTGTTGTCATAGACTCATAGGTGGTAACACTATTACTTTTTAAAAAAATGTAAATCTTATATTAGTATTGTTGTCTTTGAAATATTCTCTACTTGTTATATAAACCTTATCCAATATAATGATATAAATCATAAATATCTACAGCCTATATATAAATTATTTGGTTTGAAGAATTTTATTACAATATAAAGCCCGCCCGCCAGGCGTCATGTAAATATCTATCTTTCCACTAAACACTTTTTTGACCGTTAATTGGCTATAACAATCGAATAAATATAATTTAAATATTTCTTGTAATATAAGTCTTCGTATACAGTCATCTTTTCTAATAAAAAATCCGTTAGAAAATGATCACAAGAATAACAAAACGGCAAGTGGTAAATGAACGTAAAAAAACAAAAACATTATTAATCGTGGTAGGTTCCTAATTATGCATAAAACAACAATCATAAGATAATATATTGGCATGTGATTAATTAGATTAACGACACTTGCAACCAGAAACGGCTAAGAAAATGCCTTTTGTGGTATTTAATAATTGTATTATAATAAAACTTTCTATGCATACATATATGTGTGTATGCATAGGTCAGCACTCGTAAAATAATAACTTTTGGGTGCAACACTGCAACATGTACAAAATATGTAAATGCGACACGCGTGTTAGGAGAAGTTATATTCGTGCCCAATTATACGTTTAGACATGCCATTTTAATCGTAAGATTCAATCATGACCTTCAAGATTGTAATTGAGTGTCATTCAATATGCGAAGTCTCAGATGTTGATTCACATGTGATATCCTTACCAAACGCCGTTTTGTAAAGAATATCATTGACAGGTCTTACCTTCACTCATGTATTATCAACAAATGTTTCTCTGGCTGAAAGTTTTATGAATTGTAAAGCAAGCACGTACATAACATGGAAAAATTATTTATATACGAGTTTTATTTATACACTGTTTAAATTATGATAAAGTTTTATATCTTATATGTATAGTTATACTATTATATATATTAGTAATATATCAACTGTGAAATGTCATATTCAGTTTCTGTCGTGTAGAAAATATACTACACATTTTGCCTACACCACCCACCATTAATAATATTTTCATTACTCAACTTTCCAAGAAACTTTCCAACTGTTGTCATTTTAAGCAGCGTGACAAATTATAATGGATTAGTATTGCTTCTTAATTGCAATTAAATATTCACTAGTGTTATGTTTGTGATTTATTTGTTATAAAAGAAATGCATACAGTGTTGACTTGGATTTTAGCTAGTAAATCACACTTATATATAGGGATGAGCATGGTATCGGACCGGTACCGACCGGTCCCGATCCCGAAATCTCGATCCTGAAAATCCCTAATTCTTGGTACCGGTACCGGTACCGAAATATTCGGTTCGGTACCGGTACGGTACCGGTACCGGGATTATACCGGTACCGGAGATAAAAAATCGGGAAATACTGGTACCGTACCGTAACGTATCGGTACTGGTACCGTACCGATCCCAAAACTTAAAACTTTGGTACCGATTCGATACCGACAGTACCAAATCCGTACCGGTCCCGATTTTGCTCATCCCTACTTATATATACTCAAAAAGTAATCATTAAAAATGGAATTGAAAGCGTAGTTTGTTTTGTTTGTGTTTTTTTTAGGGAAGCTACATTTTTTTCCATTTAAAAGCGTTTGAAATTACCCATACTGAGTGGACTTTTATGAAACGAAATTATCCATTTAAAAGCCGTTTATACTTTATTTGACAATTTTAGTATGACTCATCCAGGAACATCATCATGAGCAGTAAAAGAACCTTATTGAGTCCTTGAACCTAAAAGATCTAAAGTCTTAACCATCACATTCATGTCGTTGGATCAGAAACCAGTTGCCACAGAGAAATTACCGAGAAACTAAAATCGTGGTTGATATAAGTTAATTCGCTACCTAAAGCCTCTTGTAACTAATTCTTGATGTCATTCTACATGAGTGACAATAAACCACAAAGAATTTCGCTCAAAGTATTGCAAATCCATTACACGTTCTTGATGTCATTCTACATGAGTGACAATAAACCACAATGGATTTCAAGATTAAAGTGATACCATTACACGTCCATAATATTTTATATACATAGAATTTAAATAAGAGTTGTTCGTTAAGGCAAGGATAATGCAAATTGTATATAAGTATACAAACCTCAAGCACTTAGATAAGATATTATAGATACTCTTCACTTTCTAACTATAATCTTCGAGTTTCTCGATCTTGTTTTATATCTACATACCGTTGTAATTGTAACCATGTCGGCAATACATCCAAATCGTGACATACACGAATTAGTCGCGACAGAAGCACCGAAAAACCATCAGCTCAATGTCTCTATATCATCCCTCCTTGACTACCCTCCTGGTTTTTCACGAAAGGTAAGGTGTCATCACTAGTACAGAAAATGTCCATTTTAAAACGGTTAAATAACGTATAATAGACGTTTTTGTAGTAGACGTCTACAAATGATTTAATCCTATTGTTTTGTCAGTAGGTGGTGGCGGAAGTGGTGGCTACATTCTTGTTGGTGTTTGTGACATGTGGAGCCGCGTCACTTACCACAAGTAGTGATGAACGCAAGGTGTCCCAGCTTGGGGCCTCAGTAGCGGGTGGGCTCATTGTAACTGTTATGATCTATGCTGTTGGACATATTTCGGGTGCGCACATGAACCCTGCCGTCACACTAGCTTTCGCTACTGGTGGACATTTCCCTTGGGTTCAGGTACCCGATTAACTAGACAACACTTTCATTAACACGTTATGTTGGTACCATACATCTCAACATGTTCGAACCGTAAATCAAATCATATTTGGTTAACGTGACATATGGGATCTTAAGTCCTCTAAGACCATGCCATGTCATGTGAATCATATTTATTTTTAGAAGTTCTTGTAATTCGATTCATTCTACTACCCTTACGTACAAGCAAACTCCACAAGTTCGTTTGGGTGGCAACGGAGTCCACTATAGATTGGTGAAAAAACTATAAGTGACGGGTTAAGTTTGTTAGAGAAAATATACATAAATCCGCTTGCCACACGAGCTAACTCTAAATGAAAGTATCATAACTTGCCTGAGTTGCTTGAAGGAATGAATAATTACCTAAAAGTACAAGAACTTAAAAAAAATTAAAAGGCATGTTAATAGTATATTCTAAAACTAACTATAAGTCTAAAAAAGTTTCCACAAGAAGTTGTATGAAAATATGTGGACCACCTGAGGACCTACTAGGAGTTGGCACTCTCCATTAATAATATTTTTTATTAAGGCGGTCAGAAGTTTTAGCTTAAGTTCACTCTTAACTCTACAGTTTTCGACCAGCTATAGATTAGACTTTTTCAGCGTGTCATATAAGTAATCAAACTAGCTCGATTTATGCAGGTTCCTATATACGCAGCAGTACAACTAATAGGGTCCATATCAGCTTCGTTTGCCTTACGTGCCTTGTTACAAGAAGTAAAACATTTGGGCACGACAACACCTTCCGGGACAGACCTACAAGCATTGATCATGGAGATCATCGTCACGTTTTCTATGATGTTCGTCACTTCAGCTGTCGCCACGGATTCTAAAGCAGTAAGAAGAGTGGGTTCATTTAGAAAATATTAAAACTATCAAATAAATAACATTAGATATTTATAAAAATAATGTTTGTAGGTAGGTGAGCTAGCAGGCTTAGCAGTTGGATCAGCAGTATGCATTACTTCCATCTTAGCAGGGTACAACTTTAAAACTATAACTTTGTAAGCTACTTATATGTTAACAAATAATTTACAAAGCATGCATATTTAATTTGTAGGCCAGTATCAGGAGGATTGATGAATCCAGCACGCACTATTGGACCTGCAATAGCTAGCAACAACTATAAGGCCATTTGGGTGTACATTATTGGTCCCGTATTGGGGACCATATCAGCGGTGATGTGCTACAGTTTTATTCGATATATAGATACACCAGTTGATCTGTCGGTATCGTCTTCCAAGCTTCGAAGAATGAGGAATAATGATGAAGATCTTGAAGCGAGCGGTTCTCTTAATTAGGTGTAATGATATTATCTAGTAAAATGTGATAAGATATTAAAGAACTTCAAACAAGCATGTGTATGTTTCAATATAAATAGTTGGATGATCAAACATGTCGAGTCTCTAGCTGGATATAATAAATCATAGTTAATTAAGCAAAACATAAATGTTTACCAAATGTCATGTGAAGTAATAGAATATTGATTACCAAAATAGTGTCAAATATAATGATGACAAACTTTGCGTTGATCCTTCGTACGACTTTAACATAATGTCCACAGCCGAGATATTCTTGAAATCTACTCGCGGGAGAAACACTACTAGAAAACAAGTCATTTTCTCACAAAAAATTCCTATAAATTTCCTACGACAAGTACTTCCAACAGATTTCCAACAAAAATAATAAGATCTAACTTTACTACAATATTATCTATAGTTTTTGTAGGAAAGTTGTAGGAAGTTTAGAACCACATGTTTTTGTAGAAATTTTGTAAGAAAAGTTGTTAGAAAGCGGTTGAAACGATTTTCAAGTATGTGCTTTTCCAACGTAACTTTTTTGTTGGAAAACTGTTAGAAACTGGATTTTCTAACAAATTTCCTACTAATTCAGTTGTAGAAAAACATTTTCTAGTAGTGAAAAGATCTAATTCTAAAGAATCCACTTACTAACGCTCTATATTAGCTTCAATTAAGAGAAATATGTAGAAATATCATAATGCATAATGCAAGTTGCCACAAATTTAATTAAGGTATTAACATACGACTAAATCAATATATGTGTATAAATAAACCTATAGAATTGTATGATCATAACGCTTTTGTTATATCAAGCACGTTCACGAAAGTATCTAGTTTACACACAGAACTATTTTTGGTTCGATAATACTAACTGAATAAATATGAATATCATATATGATATATCTGTGTAGTTATTTTACTAATATCGTGAAAATAATGTATATTAGTTATTTTACTAATCTGTGTAGTTACGCCCTGCTTGCGATGCGCGCATATAATATATATATGTGTGAACCCTCGGATGGGCAAAAGTGAAATTGCACTAATTTTGACACTATTTTACTAATCTCGTGAAAATAACTTTAAAAGTGACGGAAGGTTAATCAAGCATCATGGGTTCATGCACCAATCAGCCGGTGTCCCGATGATTGAGTGTTATGTGCCTTATGTCCAAGGCTTGATGCAAAAGTAGCAAAACTACTATCTAACCGGGGGTCTCACTTTAAGCAGTCTCTATATTCCTTTGAGGTAGATGTAAGGTTGTCTACATCTTATCCTCCTTAGACCTTGTCATATCTTTGCTATTGATGGAATATACTGGTTACGATGATGATTATGATATATCTGTGTAGTTATTTTGAATACTTTTAACAAAACGTGTCAGTAAACCTTGTCATCTTTTCTAATAAAAGAAGCGTGAGAAAACAATCTTGTTATCTTTTGTAATTAAGTGAGAGAAAAATTGACAACAATGAAAAAGAATAAATTACAAATATAGTAATAACTGTAGTGGTTTCTAATCATGCATAAAATCAAGAGGACGACAATTTTTGGCATCAAAATTGTCATTAGATTAAAGATTAGCTTGACAAGCAAAAAAAAAAAAGGAAAAACTACTTTTCATTACATCTTTGATAAATAAAAATATATTTTGTTATCATTTATTGTACTATATATATAATGATTTAACATTAAGCCAAAGCCGTCTCCGAGAATTTGAGTACCTGGGCCGAGACATATAAAAAGGCCCGTAGGCCTTCACGAAAATTTTTTATTCGCTAATGTACATGGATAAAACTTTTATCAACTGATTTATTATAATCAGAAACCATTCTGAGCATATAATTATTTCACTAATCATTGCAATAAACCTTATTTTTAACACCAAAAAACATATATATGTAATATGTATAAAAAAGTTTGTGCCTCTGAACCTTATGTGCTCCGGCCGATGGTGTGGCTCGCACACCCTCCGAGCCTCCCCTGCATTAAGCTATCAGTTATACGTTCACTTTCAGTTATACTTTTTATTTAAATTATAAGTATTTTTAGCTTCAATATCTTTAATATAGTGTAAACTTTTAAAAACAGCTATAAATTTTCTTTTTAAATAACAATTTTATTAAAACTAGTAAGATGCTAGGAAAAGGACAATCAGCCAAAACATTACATGACTAAGAAAAAAAATCGACAAACACTACAAGAAAACTGGGCAATAAACAATTGCAAAACTCCGATCGCTTAACCACCGATTGCAAAAATTCTAACCGCTTAGCCACTGGTTGCAATAAACTTCGACCACTTAGCCACAGAAAATAAACGGTTGCAAAAAATGTGGCCACTTAGCTAATGTACGTCAAGTAACTACGATTTTCGGTAGCAATTTGCTAAATCGGTCGCTAAAGGGATAGCAAATTTTAGTGACTGTTAGTCAATTTTCCAGTAGTGAAAGATCAATCATGATATAACTTTTTAAAATAGGGTCAGGCTAAATGTACCCCCCTCCCTTGCTATCCATACACCCCCCCCCCCTCTGAACTTTCACTTCCTTTTTACATTTGTAATTGGCATATTAGTCCCTCTTATTTTATTATATAATTCTATCAAAATATTAAATAAAAAACTATTAAGTTTTTATTTTTGTTTTACAGCTTTTTTATATATTTTTGTTATTGATTTTATTATTTTATTTCTTTAAGATCTTATTAAAAGTTTGTTTATTTTTCCACATGTATTAAAAAGTTTTCTATGTTTTCTCTAGCTAGTTTTTTTTAAATGTATTCAAAACAATTTGATTTTTTTTTGTTAGGTTTGAATACATGAGATTAATGTTATTTAGAAAAGAGTTAAATTTGTTTATCAAAGTGTATGTTATTTAAACTTTTTATTTATAAAAAATAATATGATTTTTTATAAAAGAATGTAAACTATCTCTTGATTTAAAAAAAAAACGCTCTCCAAAAAGATTAAAACAAATATAGAAAAAAAAACATTTTTTTAAAACAAGAAAACAACGTTTTTTTAGATAAGAAAAAAGTGCTCTTCTAAGTATGAAAAATTATGTTTTTATTAAAGGTTTAAAAATATACATATAAAAATAAATAGAAAAATAAATTGTTAAATAAAAATAGAAAAAAAATGCTTTTATAAAAATAATAATGATAATAAAAGATAACAAAATGACAAGTGAAACAACAAACATGTCTAAATCGTATTAATGTAAAACTTGAGGGAGAGGGTATGTTCAGTAAAAATGGATGAGCGGGTGATACGTTTAGCAGCACCCTTAAAATACAATAATAATGATATTCTAATTGTTGTTATTATTATTATTATTATTACTGCATACAAATGGTGATTATGTTAATGATAGCCACAAATTAAAAGGTAACTACTTTTACTACATTTATAAAAGGAATTAGAACAATATCAAAATAGCTTCTGATCAGTTTTATTGAGGTTGCCTTTTTAATCATACAACACCTTATCTGATTATAACAGAAAAATTAGGTATTTAGGTTTAACTAGAACTCGGACTTTTAACAACTATTGTTGGTGATATATATATATATGATGTATATCAAACATAAACGAAAAGACTACCGGAGAAGACGAGGAGGTGATGGTTGAAACTAGATAGAAAACCCACAAATCGTTTCTCATTTCCACTCACAACCACTTCAAAAAATATTAAAAACATTATATGGTGTGAACAATGTAAACTTTCCCACATAATATTTTTTTCTCATCTCTATTCGCAGTCAGTTATAAACATATTATATAATTTACAAAACTCGTTCACATATTCAGAAGGAACATACTAGTCTGAGAATACTTTAACTATGGTTTTCCATTAAGCTATATACTTACTTTATGTCTTAATACTAATAATTAAAGCAAAGAATAAAGAAGACAGCTTTCAAACAAATCATGCTTCCATTATGATTTGGAAAAAACCACCTTTAGTTTTTGCTTTATGTTTCCCATATGTGACCCTTTCTGTTCCATTTAGGAGCAGTAGAATATGTGCTAGATTGAACTGATCTAGGGCTGACATCAGCACCATGAGAAACTCCCATTGTCACCTAGGTCACTAATTTTCTTCTTGTAATTGATTCCTCAACATGCTCTTTGTAATCGAAGTCTTCGATTACCCAAGCAGAATGCTTCATCCTCAACTATGGCAATGCTCTTCAGGGTTTATCCACTCCATAGTTTTGAAAGCCATTCCTTACATGTTGGTTGCCCTTCTT
Organism: Bidens hawaiensis; assembly: GCF_021521415.1. Taxonomy (NCBI): domain Eukaryota; kingdom Viridiplantae; phylum Streptophyta; class Magnoliopsida; order Asterales; family Asteraceae; genus Bidens; species Bidens hawaiensis. Next base: position 82,556 of record NW_027493862.1, read on the forward strand.
TTAGAATTTCTTTACCATGTTTAGAGCAACTGAAGATGACCAATAGCCTCAGGGTACCTACGTATTTGATAGAAACTGTCTAACAAGGCCCATTGTGTTTCGGCTGGATAGTTGCGTAAATTTGGTTGGTGTCAATTAAGTTCGTCACGGTACGTACATTATAACAAATTAAATAAATAAGTTTGTAAACTCTCTAAACACTATTCGCACACATACAACTTAAACCGCACGAATTCAGTCAATATCATTTAGGTTCTATACGGTTCGAAACTAAACCAAAAGAATAAATTACTAGTAAATGCCTAGAATATATTGACACACAAATAGCATATAAAAAGTTAAAAAAATAACATACTTAAAACCATGTTTATCTAGTTGATAAAACCTGAGCCGTGCAGCAGAAGTCGACACGAATTCGTTTGATATCAATTTGTTTTGTTATGGTAGCGGAATTAAACTCAGAAAATAAATTCGTCAAACTAACATAAAAAAAAACATTTTTAAATAAAATTAAAGACAATAAAATATTTGTAAAAATTTAATCACGCCACCAACATCTTGTTTTAAATTTATATATTTAATGTTCTTGAGACATAGGCAGATAATTTTTCATCTTTCTTCTTTGTTTTATGTATTCAGTTGATAAAACCTGAGCCGTGCGGCAGAAGTCGACACGAATTCGTTTGATATCAATTTGTTTTGTTATGGTAGCGGAATTAAACTCGGAAAATAAATTCGTCAAATTAACATAAAAAAAACATTTTTAAATAAAATTAAAGACAATAAAATATTTGTAAAAATTTAATCACGCCACCAACATCTTGTTTTAAATTTATATATTTAATGTTCTTGAGACATAGGCATATAATTTTTCATCTTTCTTCTTTGTTTTATGTATTCGGATACTCGTTAGCAAATATTATGATACCCCTTATTTAAAAAAAATGGATTCTCCTGAATATTTTTTCTAAAAGCGTCACTACAAGAAGAGCCATTGATCACTTTAGATACGAGTTCATTAGTGGTGATTTTTTAAAATCATCTTGTTCACATTATCCTTATGAATACATTTTCATACGTGAATTAAAACTGATTAGAATGGTAAACCAAACAGTTGCAAACATGTGAATTTAGTTCGCTCAATTAATAGTATTCTTTACATGTGAATCAACGTTAAGCGAATACATACAGTATAAACATGGAGACAAAGCTAGAGTCGTCAATTAGCTTTAACTAATCCATGGGTCTTTGGTTTAGTGGTGCCAAGATGTTGGATTAAGCTTTGTATTTCTAACTAGCTAGTGATCCTCGAGTTCAGTGATGGACAAAAAAAGTGTAATTTATAAATAGAATTAGAAATTGTATGATCGGCTGATATTTGAAAAAAAAGTGTTAATTAACTCTAACGAATTGACTCAAATTTTGACGGCATTGGTGATGTTTGTTATCGGAACAAAAGTCAAAAACTAAAATCGTTAATTAAATTAACATATTTAAAAGAAAACGATCGGAAAGATAAAAATTTGGTTGTTGGCAAGTTGACAGGAACTCATTTGATATCAATCAGTTACGTTCGTTACTTTAACATATTTAAAAGAAGAAGAGAAGACATAAAATTAAAAAGAACACAAAAATAAAAACCAAAAACTAAACATATAGAGCCATAAATAAAACTAAATAAATTCAAAAATATCTTTGTGGTACCAAAATTATAATTTTTATATTTTATTTATAATTGTGTTAGTTTAATATTTTTTTTCAACATTTTTTACATTTAACGTATATTTTTCATCTAATTTTACTTTTTAACTTCTATACTGTTAATCTTTTACAAGTTTGTTAAATCATTGTTTATTTTTAACTCCAACAATATTTTTCCAGTTTCTAAACTGTGTGGTCCCAATACTTTTCATCTTTTACAAATTTTATGTTTAGTGTTTCGGCCTAAATCTTGTGAGTTAACACGCTGCAATGGCCGTGTATAGTTCAACGTTTTTAACTACGTCTACTTTTCCCGTCTAACGGCTCATCACACGCACAAATCTTCGTTGAGTTTATTGGAAACAATTGATGTAATTCTGATAATGGTGGTGTATAAAATCGTTCTTCTTGTTTAAGCTCTTACCAAAACTTAACATATTTTGCTCGACGTTTAAAAATAAAAAAATTATCATCCCACACAACAAACCAAAATATAACTTAACATGTTTATTATTGATAGATGGCGTTTAAACAACGTAAAAGACATAGTAGATAGACAATTGGCATTTTACACATTTTACTGTGATGACACCCTTATAAAAAACTAGTCTTATTTAATTTTTTGATAACACTAGACTAAAGATCCTTGATAAAATCAATCCCTACTTAGTCATTCGATTTCATGTTGCAATACACACATTGGCTCGGAACTAAGTTAGGGTTTTTAAGGGGAAAAAATAACCTAGAAACATAGGCCATCAAACATCAATCCTTTTTTTTTTTGGAAAGGCCATCAAACATCAATCTGAAGTAGGTTAAAGCTTTAATTCCCATAAAATAACATCTTTATCGTCCCCAAGTTAACTACGGCCAAACAAAAGCTATCCCCATCGATAAGGGGAAACACACCTCAAATCATATACTACCAAGAAGGTCAAATATCAAGCTCCACTAAATAGATTGCTTTGCAAATAATACACTACAAAAAAATTTGCCTATAGTAACCTTTATTTCACAAAAAAAACTGTATTAGGTGAAGTTGCATTAAATCTAGTGCAACTTTTTTGTTAGATAACGCAACTGTTCTTTCAATTGCAACACTTTTAAAGGGTTGCATTTGAAACAAACAGTTGCATTATCTAATAAAAAAGTTGCATTAGGTCTAATGCAACTTCACCTAATGCAGTTTTTTTACGAAATAAAGGTTGCCTAAGGCCAATTTTTTGATAGTGATGGAAAGAAAATTTGTCTTCTTTTCTTTTGAAGCCTAAATAGTGCCTATCCACTCATCTATTTGAGATCTCATAAAATGAGTCATGAGAAGTCCAAAAATATCCACTCAAATATTGTTCCATTTATAATCTATAGCTGAAAAATCACCTGATAAATTTTCTATAATAATTATTAAATTAACGAATTGAACTTACATAACTAGAAGTTCTTATAAATCAACCAAGATACTGTGATTTTGTGTCTTAATTGTTAATTGAAAAAATGGAAATCAAGCTGATATATATAATAGTAACTTACTAAGTGTGAACTGCATAATTCAAATTCAGGGTTTATATGAAATTTTGGGATAATAGAGGCCTCTCCGGCTGGGGTGAGAACCACCGGTTAATATTGCTTCAAACATAGACGAAATTATAAGAGATAGTGTACGTAATGTGGGAATATTTGCAAATAGGTCGAGAGCAAGATTGATTCGGAAGCTTCAAAGAACTACACCAAGTTAGATGCTATATCTAATCTGCTTATATGGAGATGAACACAACTATTGCGAAATGTATCTTGCATAAAAAAGCACTGACTAGGCTTGTTAGAGAGAAAGAAAGAGAGGGTCTCTTTTCTGACTATTCTCTGACGTTGTAATCAGTAGAGTATGTGAAAGAGATTGGAGTGATAGTATTGTCAAACTATGATAATAAAGAGTGATGATACATCTGATGAATAGCGGAAGCCCTAAATCTCACAAAACGAAAGAATACGAACAAAACGCACCTTTGACTTAGAACTTCTCTGGGACATCATAGCATCCAAATGATAATCAAGTAACACCCGTATCATCTTGACCCACATGCTCCTTAATGAGTAAACAAGTTCTCATCACAATAAACGGGCAACAGGTCAAGGTCAGGTTAACTAACTTCAAGTTGCTTCAAGTTTTAAAAGCAAGCCTCATTGATCACTAACAAAACTTTTGATATTATCAAATACCTCATCCTTGTGTTTCATAAGATTCACCGAAACATCCCTCAAATAATCATAAATAACAGTAAGAAACTGTAAGGTCCTCAAACATCTAAATGAACAAGTTCGCCTTTTTGACTTAGTGATCAAGGAAGATGGTTCCCTATGTTGTTTAGCCTTATAACAAACATCAGAAAGGAGTAGAATTAACATGTTTTTTAAGCTTTAGACTATCCTCTAAGACATATAACACATTCTCAAAGGGTTGTCCTAGTCTAGCATTCCACAAATTCAAAAAGGCATAGCTATTATAACACACTTTGGTGTTCGCAAAAGTGTTACTACACACATATACACCATTTAGTTGACTACCAGTCACCATGACATTCTTTGTTAGAGAGTCCTGAATATACCAATTTGTTTCATTAATGACACGACCAATTTATTGTCTTCATCTAGTTTGTAAACTAACATTAAATTAAATAACTATAGGAACAACAAACACATCATATAAAGTCGCCTTGCATGTCACCTAGATTAATGTTACCGATTTTAGTTACAATATCACTTGTGCCGTTAGGATGTTTAACTCCGACATTTACATTAGACACGTCCATTTGATAAATTAAACTAACATTAGACATGGCCATGTGTTGATTAGACCCTAAATCAACAACCCAACCCAACACGCACACTTAACAACGAGAGAATACGAACAAAATGAATCTCTGCCTTAAAACTTCTTTTGGACATCCAATGTATAGTATCTAAATGAGAATCAAGTAATATCCATGCCTTCTTGACCCGCGTGCTCCTTCGAGAGTAAATGGCTTCTCAACAGAATAAGCGAGTAAGCGGGTCAAGATCAAGTTAATTAACTCCAAACCCAATCCAAGCATCCTTTAAGCTAAGCCTAGTACAATCGTTAATCCTTTAGCAACCAAAATAATCATAGAAACCAAAACTAATAAACACATGAAATGGTTAACGGAGAGTCACATTAGAAAATATTCTAAACAAAAACAAACGCATATGTATGAGCTATTGAATTATTGAATCGTAACATAAGTAACATATAGATATTATTTTAAACAAGTACCGAATAAAATGGGGTTACCCCATCATAGTTGACTTGTGAGTTACATATAATGGATTTTTGTAGGGCAAATAGAGCTCTTTTTATTTACCAGTCGCTATCATGGTTGGTTATATTATGGGCATGTTCAGAGGAGTCATTATTATAATTTGTTATGAACGAGCAACATGTCATTTTATCTAACCATGGTGCTCCTATATATCACCCGGGTAACACGCTTAACATGATGCATCAAAGTATCATCTGAACCATGTATTACATACTAGTTCTAAGGCTTGTTGGTACGTAGAGAATGTAACCTCTAAGGCTTGTTTATCAAAGGCTTTCCTATTATACCTCCTCACGACCAACTTAGCATATCGCGAGTGTCACATTTTTCAGCTGAAAATTCGACCTTTTCTCCTACCTCCAATTTGCCAAATGTTAGTATAAACATTTTTTAAAAAATTTTACGGTGCTCTAGTAAAAAGCAATTTGGTTAACATATTTAACGTATTAAAATGTTCGATATACAAAATATATAAATAACTGAATTAAAGGGTTAACGTTATCTTACAAAAAGAGGAAAAAAAGGTATTTTTCTACTTGAATAACGTATAATAATATTTTATATAACTACTTTTTAAAGAAAATGGAAATATTCAATAAAGTACTTGAATAAAGTAAAAGCAATTGCTAGTGTGTCCATGTTACAAGTTAAGACGATTCAAAAAGCAAAAAAGTTGTCTCGTCTGATTGTTTTGTTCCAACCTCCAATATTCATGCATTCACGGCTCTAGAAGTGGATTTAATAATAGAAACTTTAAGTATGATTAAAAGATTAATTATATTACTAGATGTCTCCTCAAAATACTCGCAACACGGCATTTTTGCTATGCTAATCACTTAGGGCTGTCAATTTATGACACAGACCTGTTAAAACGACATGACATGGGCTTTAACAAGTTTATGTTTGATCTTAACAGGTTTCGTGTCTTTAAAAAGTTTTCTTAATTAAGACATGTTAAAATTCGTGTCCTAACAGGTTAAAGATCTGTTAACCTGCTAGTAACCTGTGTAGATTTTTAATTTAAAAATAATATATAAATATACACTTCTAAAAATTCCTAAACCTAAAGTCATACTCATATATGGCATTTCACTTATTTTCGTTAGAACCCATTATTATATTTTTAATGTATGCTATAATTTGCTTCTATGGTTTTTTGTTTAAAGTATATTAAGGATTTGTGGTTTTTTGTTTCATATATGTTAAGGATTGTGGTTTTTTGTTTCAAATATGCTATGGATTTTGTATTAACTAAGACTTTTATGCTTGTTTTGAAAATTTTGTTGTCATTACACATGTATTATTCATTGTATGTTCTAACAGGTCTCTTAACAGGTCTTAACAAGTTAACATGTTACTAAACAGGTTTGTGTTCGTGCTTAGAAAAACTGACACGATTAGTTATCGTGTCGTGTTTAGTACAACATATCACCATGCTTTATCGTGGGGTGCCCGACATGTTATGACAGCCCTACTCGCTCTTGTGGAAGATGTATACTTGGCGTGCGCCCGTTTAAGGATGCCCGCACATATGTACGAACGGGAGACCAATGGAGGTGTTGGGTGGCGTGCGCCCGTGCACCCGTTTGTTTGTTTTTTTTAACTAGTTAGGTTTGTTTACTTTTGTTAAAAAAATGTGTTTTGGTTTATTTATTTTTGTTAAAAAAATTGTCCGGTCCGTTTATTTTTGTTAAAAACTGGTTCAGATCATTTACTTTTGTTTGAAAAAATAATTCGGTTAATTTATTTTTGTTAAAAAAGTAGTTCAACTTATTTATTATTTTACCATAGGGTTAAATAAATAAAAGATATTATTTTATCCTTGACTTAATGAAAAAACAAATGGGGTAACGATACTACTAAAATAACATGATTTAAAAATGTAAAAATGTTGCGTAGTTTGTCAAACCTCGTGTATGAAAAAGGCACTTAACTTAATGAATAAAATCTATACTATGAATTGACTAAATGGTTTTGATCCATGTCTCATGAATAGCTAGAATGAATGAGATGAAAGATTAGGAATTATGAGAAATGTAGGTTTGACATTTAAACTTCAACATTTTCTTTTAGTAGTATAGTAAGATAAGATAAGATTAATTTTAGCTTAAGATATGGTGTATTCAACTTTTCAGTAAAAAAAACAGCAGTTATATCCCAAAACGAAAACTACAAAATTGGGGGGGGGGGGGTATGAACACGGGGACTAGCAGTTATAAATGTTAACAAAAATATGTATATGCAATCCAATCAAAACATTGCACTTATTCTTAAAGAACAAACAACAATTATCTACTATTATCCGTGAACGCTCATCTCGGAGTATTACTTTCTCTAACATAAATCACCACAAACGAGTTATGTGTTTCTCAATGAAGACTCGAAACTACTCAATCATCCTTTGATCGAATTTCCTAACATAAATCACCAAAAACCGACTTATTTGTTTCTCAATGAAATTAAACTCGAAACTACTCAACGTCCTGCAGATCGATTCTTGTTATAATATTTAACATGCTAATGAAAACATCTACCATCGCAACAAACGGGGTTTTGTCGATTCATACTAGTTGAACCAATATGATATATAAGTCGGTTAATCTCAATATTTTTCAATTAGAATTGTCCGTACATCTTGTCGTTTTTCCTAATAAAAAAATAGTATAGGAAAATAATATCTCAAGATCAATGTTAAAATATAACTTGCAAGTGGTATATAGTCGTATAGAAAAATGAAAACTAAATAATATTTTTATTGTAGTAGGTTCCAGTTTATGCATAAAATACCAGTCACGACATATATACTGTTTTAGGCCTTTTGGCATCAAACGATGATTCTATGAAACACGCCGTTATTACATTAAAGACACTTGCCAACCAGAAACAAAAGAGAAACTACTTTATATTCTATTTAATATATAATTTATATATAACAATATCTATTTGTCTTCAACTTTTAGAACTTTATAGATGTTGTCATCTAAGTTATTAAATGGTAATCATACATATTTTTAAATTCTTTTTTATAACAGTTAAATAAACATATTTTCTAAATAATATAATATAAATACATAATAGAAATGCGAAATACATGCTACACAAATGTACAGAATTCAAATCAACATTTGCATCAACGATTAGAAGGTCTTAAATTTAAGTCTTTCAGATAATATAAATTTGTTATTAAGAAAAACAAATAAATATTTGCACATATAAGAATCCAACGAGGAGTTAGATTTGGCTTTCATTTTTTCTTTTTACTATATAAAAAGCTATTATTAAGAAATAGTGTTTACAATGATTGACATCTGAAGAGGTAGGTCCCAGCAGAGCCCAGTTGGACCCGCAAGACTCACCTTGAAGAGGGACGTCTGCGCAAGGACCAACTGCTTCCGCAGGACCCACCATGCTCAGAGATGAAGACCTTACGCGCAGTACGCCAGCTGTTCCCGCAGGGAAAGCCTCCCAATGGTGAAGTACCCCGCTTGTTCCCGCAGCTGCGGATACAAGCCATCAGGGAAGGCTACCCGCACTAATAGCAAGGCTACACGCACAAGGCACTAACTCTTGATACTTCAGTAATGTCACCTGAAGGAATGAGCAAGGCGGGAATACTCCCGCCCAAATGAGCCAGTCCGTATGCTTCTGGAAGATCTTTTGTACTATACCTGCCAAGGTATGGGCAAAATAGACGATCTGACCAAAACAGCCCATGAACCAATCACAGGGTGACAGTTCACCGACAACAGTACGAGGAGGAGCACCCTCTAGTACTGTTTGTCACTATTAGCCGCTGCCTACTCACCAACCCTCACTGTGGGACGTGCGTAGCCTACAGTTGGTGGAACAGTGCATAGCCGGCAGTAAAGGAACAGTATACAGCCGGCCTTGTCACTATCGGCCGCAGCCTATCCACCAACTAGCATGGCTTGTGCGTAGCCCACTGTTAGTAGAACAGGAATACTATTCAGCCGGCTGTACCTTCTTGGAAACCTACCTTCAGCTATAAATACTCCAACACCTTGGAATGGTAAGGACATCATCTGATATCTCATTATCTTATCTTCTCTAGCAATCTCTTAATATACACTTATATTCAGAGCAATCTAGTCTGATTCTCACGCCGGAGGGTGGTCACAAGGAGGAACCCCCCCCTTCTCAGTGACGAGCTTACGGTGTCTGTTTTGCAGGTCACCTGAAGAACAACTTTCTTTGCTGGACCTCATCCTCGTGGGAAACATTACTTAACCCCAAGATTATCCGTAATCTGCCCGGGGTCACTTAGTGTTTCTTCATTGGCGCCATCCGTGCATAAAAGCTAGAACTAATTCTTTGTTTTTTCAAAATTTCTGAAGAAATGGTTAACGTTACTCCGGTCCCAAAGCCAGTAAGTGATCAAGAAACCCCGGTAACCACAACCCCAGCAACTGGGGGGAACACCGGCGGTTATACAAATTTTACGAACACTACCCCGGTTACCCAAGCCGGGACAAGTGTAGTAAACAATATTTCACTAGGGTTCACTGATGCCCAGTTAGAGAAACGGACGAGGGTCCCTCACCAAACACTCGATCAAGTTAAGGCGTGGGCCGAAGCACGTCAGAAGGAGTTCCAAGCTGAGTTGGATGAACGCTTACGTTCACTTCAACAGGCTGACGAATTCGGCAGTACTCGCCAACATCTCAACATGAACAGTGAGTGCGAGTACTCAGACGATGAGCGGGAAGAATCCGATACCGACGCAAACCCTCGCCATAAGGCAAAAGGGAAGCGTAAGGAAACGGACTTCCAACCGACAAGGAATTTTGGAGAAACCTTTAAACCAACGAACGCGGGGAGAAACCCACGTGACTTCTCCAAAACCTTTAGACCAACTGCTGCAAATGCAGGAAAGTCCAAGTTTGCAAGGGACATTGCGGAAGCAATCGCCCCGAGAAGTGCCAAACAAATGTCCAACATCGGCACTTATGATGGTCTATCCGACCCAGACGACCACTTGAACAGATTCATTGCGGGGGCAACCGTCAGTAACTGGACGGAACCCACGTGGTGTTATATGTTCCAGATGACTCTGGTTGGAGTGGCCAGGGCATGGTTCGATCGTTTACCGGTCCACCACATATATGATTGGGCGGACTTTCAGAACAAGTTCAGCCAACACTTCAGCCAACAGAGGAAATATACTGAAGAACAGTGGACGATCCTCAACTGCGTTAGAGAGGATGATGAATCTTTACTAGACTTCATCACTCGTTTCAACTCCAAAAAGCTGAGTCTGGGCAACATAAGTGAAGATCTGGTTCGCGCAGCTTTCATCCAGGGCGCCGAATACCCAGAGCTTATCCGCACATTGACGGGTAAGGACGGCATGCCATCCACATGGGATGCCATCATGACGGCGGCCAAGCGCTTTGCCGAGACGGAGAAGCAACTGGGAAGGGATCTTCCCCAGAGTACACACCTCTACACGCAAAGGACTAGAGAAAACAATGTTCGGATCGCCCGGCAGAACAAAAAGAGGAAGCTAGGTATTTGGCAGTCAAGGGTAAACTTTGACACCTCATCCAGCTCTCACCCTCTTGTTGGCGGAAGAGATAACACACACCCTTCAAGCCGAAAACACCGGTGGACGCCACTCACCAAAAGCGTCATGGAGATATTCGCCACCGAAAAACTACCATGGCCAAAAGCTCCAATGATCCGGCAGCGACCTAATGCGGATCAAAGCAAATCCTGTGACTTCCACGGGACAAAAGGTCATAGTACGGAGGAGTGTACATCCTTGAAGGATATTGTTGAAACATTCGTCAAGGATGGAAAATTGGCACACCTTGTGGCATCAATCAAGAAGGGAGGAAGGAATGATAACCGGTATAGAGGCAACGGACGAAAGCCCGTTGACATCAGCATCAACATGGTTCATGGCAACATCAGAGGAAGAAAAAGGCGAGCGACAGAACCATGCGCGTGGAAGGAAGCTGAGGTGCGCTTCCCGCGAGTGCCAGGAGGACCCAGCAAAGAAGGCCCTATCGTCATCAAAAGCCAGCTGGGGCACTACATCACTTCTCGCACTCTTGCTGACAACGGCGCCTCGTCAACGGTGATGTACAGGCAGTTCTTCGACAAGCTAGATGACGAAGACAAGGAACGCCTGGAAACGGTCTACGCCTCGATGGAAGGGTTCGACGGCAGCACAAACACCCCCCTGGGTATCCTATCTTTCCCCGTCACTCTTACGGACGGGAATCACTCACGCACAGAAGACGTGGATTTTGTCGTGATGAGGAAGCCACACCACACATACGACATTCTCTTCGGAAGAGACGGGATGGCAAGATTCAACGCCGTGGTATCTTCAGTCCACGGCATGATGGGATGGCCAACAGCTGAGGGTGTAGCGATGATCACCGGCATTCCCCAGGTATGCATCGCATCTGTCTCATCTAAACCCAAACCAAAGATGGCTAAACCAACCATCACCGAACCGGAAAGGTGGGCCTTCAACGGCAAATACCCTGACCAGGCCGTTACCATTGGCCCAACAGTTGTTGATCCCACACGCACCTTACTCAAACGCTTACTACAGAAAAACGCTGACATCTTCGCGTGGACACCAGCTGACATGACTGGTGTACCCCGAAGTAAGGCAGAGCATAAGCTCAAGTGCGATCCGGCTGTTACGCCAGTCGTACAAAAGCGCAGAGTAATGGGGCCAGAACAAACTAACGCGTGTAGAACCCAAGTCAAGGAACTCCTTGACGAAGGCATCGTACGCGTTAGCAGATATCAAACATGGGTTGCAAATCCCGTTATGGTACCGAAGAATAACAAACAATGGCGCATGTGCATAGATTTCAAGGACTTAAACAAAGCATGCCCCAAAGATTGTTATCCGTTACCCGAAATTGATCTTAAGGTGGATTCGTTGGCACCGTTTCGCCTTAAATGCTTCCTGGATGCGTATAAGGGGTACCATCAAATCCACATGGCCGTTGATGATCAGGACAAAACCGCTTTTCGGACGCCCGATGGTACATTTTGTTATCAAATGATGCAATTTGGACTCAAGAATGCCGGGTCCACATACCAACGCCTGATGGACAACCAGTTTCATGCCCAAATTGGGAGGAACTTGGAAGTCTACATGGATGACTTGGTCATCAAAAGCCCTGACGCAGAAGCGATGTTGAAAGACATCGAAGAAACTTTCAACACGCTCAGAAAGATAAACATGAAGCTCAACCCGAGCAAGTGTGCCTTTGGAATGGAAGAAGGGAAGTTCTTGGGGGTCATCGTCACTAAAGATGGCTTCAGAGCGAACCCTGAAAAGGTCGAAGCCATTATCAAAATGGAATCACCTACTACCATCAAACAGGCTCAGACGCTGAATGGACGACTAGTCGCACTTAATCGCTTTTTGGCAAACCACGCGGATAAGTCGTTTGCTTTCGTGTCAACGTTGAGAAACTGTTTAAAGAAAACGCACTTCCGCTGGACACCAGAAGCGGAAGCAGCTTTTCAGGAGATTCGGTCACGCTTGATCGAACTCCCGACGCTCACAGCACCAAAAGCGGGGGAGGAGTTAATCATATACCTTTCCGCAACAGATAGAGCAACCGGGGCGGTCCTGCTAGTTGAACGGAAAAGCATCCAGATGCCAATCTATTATGTCAGCCGTATCCTAACAGACGTAGAAACCCGGTACTCTACCCTCGAAAAATTAGTCTTAGCACTTATACACGCCTCACGCAGGTTAAGACGATATTTCCAGGGTCACCCAATCACCATTCTCTCCAACTTCAAACTTGCAAACGTTCTACGCAAACCCGAGTTATCGGGACGCCTAGCCAAATGGGCAATTTAGTTGGGGGAATACGCGATAAAGTATAAGCCAAGACCAGCCATAAAAGGCCAGGTTTTGGCCGACTTTATTGCGGATGTGCCTGCATCGCAGGAAAAAGAGTGCCAGGAAGAGGCTCAACCCTCTCCAGCACAGGACATCAATGATGTCTGGCGACTCTACACTGATAAAGCAGCCAGTAACGAGGGTTCAGGCGCAGGGCTGAAACTAACCAACCCAGCAGGCCAAGAATACACTTACGCTATTCGGCTGGATTTTCCAAGTACGAATAACGAAGCCGAGTATGAAGCATTCTTGGCCGGGCTGAGAATTGCGCGTAAGATGGGAGTGAAACACTTGGAAGCCCACGTGGATTCCATGTTAGTAGCCAATCAAATCAACGGGACGTACACGGCCGTGAACGACACAATGGCCCTGTACCTCGCACAAGCAAAAACCCTTATGCGCGATTTTAACGATTGCAAAGTCATACACGTCAAGCGTAGTGAAAACAAATCTGCGGATGTGTTAAGCAAGCTTGCATCATTAGCCTTCACCCACTTGGGAAAGGACATCCGCATTGAACTCCTCGAGGCACCTTCGGTCCCACACAAGGAAATTTGTGTCATCCAAACCGGCACAGAAACGTGGATGACACCAATAATAAAATACCTTGCGGCAGGTACACTACCAGAGTCAAAAACACAGGCAAGAAAACTACGCTGTAAAGCACTGAATTATCAACTCATCAATGACATCCTTTACAGACGTAACTTTCTCGGCCCACTCTTAAGATGTGTGGACAACCAAGATGCTGACTACCTCCTAAGGGAAGTACACGAAGGCATCTGTGGAGTACACGCAGGCCCACGCGCTGTTGTAGCTAAGCTAAACAACGCGGGGTACTTTTGGCCGGGGATGCATACGGATGCGCTGGCATACATCAGAAAATGCAGGTCTTGTCAGCTCTACGCACCCAACACGCATCGCCCGAAGAATGAACTTGTTCCAGTCACCTCTTCATGGCCATTTCAGAAGTAGGCCATCGATGTGACAGGCCCATTTCCTACAGCAGCAGGAAATGTTCAGTTCCTAGTGGTAGCCATCGACTACTTCACCAAGTGGATAGAAGCAAAACCCTTAGCCCAAATAACCGCGAAACATATCAAAAAATTTATTTGGGAATTTATTATTTGTCGTTTTGGACTTCCACAGAATTTGGTGAGCGATAACGGCACCAACTTTGCTGACAAGAAGCTACAAAAGTGGCTGGAAGAACTTCAAATCACCCACACTTTTACCTCAGTGGCGCACCCGCAGGGTAATGGTGAGGTAGAAAGAGCAAATAAGAGCATCGTCGAAGGCATAAAGAAAAGACTCTTGGAACACAGATCCGGCTGGGTGGACGAGCTTCCGCACGTCCTTTGGGCAAACAGAATGCTGAAAAAGGCCAGTACGGGAGAAACCCCGTTCAGTCTCACTTATGGCACTGAAGCCATGGTCCCGGTCGAAATTGGTTTACCCTCACCAAGGGTCTTGATTCAGCCAGAAGACAATGATGCGGAAAGACGGTTAGACCTTATGCTAACCGAGGAACGCAGAGACTTAGCCGCGGTGCGTGAAGAGAACTACAAGCGACAAATGCAAAAGTACTACAACACGCGGGTAAAACTCTGCAACTTCAATGTAGGAGACTACATACTGCGTAACAACGAGGCTTCGAACCAACAACGCCCAGGAAAACTGGCCCCGGTCTGGGAGGGGCCATACATCATCAAAGAAGTTCTGGGAAAGGGCGCGTACCGGCTCGAAAGGCTCGATGGCACTCCCATCCCAAGAACATGGAATGGAGCTCAATTACGCAAATGTTACATGTAGATCAATTCCAAACTTGTAAAGAAAAGGCCTAGAGCCACTTCTAATGGAAATGATTCTCCTTTCACAATGTGTTGATAGCCTTACCTGTATACTTATGAACTTCCCACACTGATGTGCCGGTATTCACCGCATAAATACGGGAAGAAGTAAGTCGTTACGTGTGGAAGGCGACAAAACCCGCATAAAGACAAAACGGTAAAAATTTCAAAAGTTTAAGGAAAACCTCCACGCAGGTCAGATGTAGGCAAAGTTTAGCCATCCTACTAAGTGCAAGTGACGGTCTTACCCGCACAATCACGAACAAGGAGGCAAAACTTCAACCTATTATCTACCACGTTCAAAGGTTAACTTATTCTAAACACTTAGAAAATTTCAAAGGAAAAGATGAGGAAAACTTCCACGCAGGTCAGATATAAGTAAAGTTAAGCCATCCTACTAAGTGTAAGTGACGGTCATACCCGCACAATCATGAAAGAGGAAGCGAAACAAACTTATAATTTGCCACGTTAAAAAGTTAACTTATCTAAGTACTAAAGAAGTTACTAAGTTAAATCAAAACATGCGTAAAATAAACAAGGCAAGGAATTAACACAATCTTTATTCCATCAAAATTTAAATATTACAAAGATTGCTGGGTGCATACCCGCATACAAAAGAAGCTATACAAAAATAAAAATCTACTCTAATGGTGGAAAGGGATCTTCAGGATCAAGCTTCAAGACCACTTCCACTTGGACCCGCACCATCAGTAGAGCGTGGCGGTTCAAGGAAAGCTTTAAGGATAGCTAGCCCATCATCAGCAGCAGCGACTTCGTTCACCTTCTCCACCACCGGATGCAGGAAGGCGGCATACTGGTTCACTGCTTGGTCATAAACAGCTTCAGTATCCACATCATACAAAAGGAAGTTGGAAGGCGGGATGCCTTTCTCAACAAACCCTAGACCAAGCAGGAAGCCGGCCTTTTCCCCATCCTCATGAGAAGCGTTGAGGGCTGCGCTCATGGCATCGTCGTATGATGTGTCCGTAAAGACTCGATGCACAACCTACAAGAAAAAATACAAGTATCAAAACCTTTTCTATTTACAAAGAAAAGCGTAAAGACATTATGAAGTTAAACTTACCTGAGACAACGCTTCTCGAAGAAGCCATTCATTGGCAACCAGAGCCTCTTGGAGGGCGGCTTGAGCTTGGTTACAGGCGCGTTCGGCTTCACTTTTATTGAGGTTGGCAAGCAACCCTTCCTTTGCAGCAGCCTCTTCAACGCCCTTTAGCTTCCGCTCAGCGTGGTCAAGCACGCCCCTCTGGTCCAAGATCTCTTGGAGCTTCTTGGCATCTTCCATCGCCAAGGCATCATGAGCCTGTTGGAGCGCCTCTAATTTGGCTTTAAGTTCCTCATTCTCTAGGCGTAGAGGCTCAGCAACAGCTTCAGCCTTGGTGGCCCTCTCGGTTGCGTTCCGTGTAGTTTCCTTAGCCAGCCGAAGCTGTTCGTTAACAGCTTGGGCAGCCTTGGAACGGGCCTCGAGCCGGGCCTGAACTTCAACCTCGAGGGCCTTGAAGGCCTTCTCCTTTTCCGCAGCCACTGCGGTAAGCCTCCTATTCTCCTCCCGGACAGCCCGCGCCTGAGCTACTTCTTGAATGCGAGCTGCTTTTAACTTGTCGTTTTCACGACAAAGCAGCTCGACGCGCGGCTGCATTCGGGCCAGGAGAACCCGAAGCTCATTGGTTAGCCTACCCTCCTGGTAGCTAGCCATGGCTTCCCCCAACGTACCACTGGGAGCTGCGTGACGAGCCCACTCCACGCACTCCACAGGCGTGCGAAGGGTTGTTCCTCGGCGGATGTTCCATCGTGGAACATACACTTCATTGGAATCCGACACTGCAAAAAACAAAAAACAGTTAGGAAAAGATGATATATATAAAAAAAAAAAAAAGGCCAAAAGAACCCTACGCACCTGTAGGGTCGATAACAGGCCGATAGCCGCCAAACCCATCACCTGAACCCAAGGGAAATCCGTCCAAGAGGTCAGGCAGATGGGAAGGAGGCAGAGGTTGGCGAGAAGCCCCAAGCATACCTGAAGGATCGACCGTCGTTGCCGATGACGGAGGAGGCATGGTGAAGGCCGCCGCGGTAGTAGAAACCAACGGAGGCGAACTCACCGTAGGTAAACTCACAACCGTGGTCGCCGCGGCGGAGTCCGCAGAAAAAGTAACCGCCGGCTCAGTGAAAGATTCAGTAAATATGGCACTGACAGCCGGCGGTGATGTCATCACAGTTGGAACAGTTGGCTCAACTGGGTGAGCAACTGAACCAACTGAAGCAGGCGCAGCCGCCTGGGTCGTCGCCTCAGGTAGGCTGACCAAGCCTACCGTCATGGGTCCGGAGGTATTCCTCCCCGCTCCACCCTGGAATGCGGTAGCATCCACGCCTGCACAAAGAAGATAAGTATTAATGATGGAAAGCTATGAAGTTAAAAATAAAGGAAGTTTGTACTTACGGGTTTTCTTGAGCCTAAAAGTGCGAATAGGCGGGGACGAACCCGATGGAGCCGGCCTCTTTACGCCGCTCACCGTCGTCATCCTGGGCTCTCCGGAGGTGACAGTCGTCGCAGCCTCCGGAGCAGTAGTCTTATCACCACCAGGGTTCCCCGCCACCTCCTCGCTCTAGGTCTCTGAGTCAGACCGAGGCACCGGATCGGCAGTGGAGGCCACCTTCGCCTTCCCCTTCCCGCCGGCAGCCTTCTTCTTCCGCACCAACGGAGGACCATCTGCGGATTCCTCATCAGAACACAAGATTAGAGGAATTCCAGCAGAGGTTTCAGCATTGAGGGGTCGAGGGTTGAATAACGCCTTACCTGGCCGCCTGGCGCTCAGGATCTCGTGGCCTGGCGGGTAGACCTCCACGAACCGATCCGCCTTCTGTTCAAGGATGGGCAACTCGTTCTCATCTAGAGCACGAGTACCCATCCGAGCGGGACTATCAGCCTCCCGCGGATGCAGGAGCGACTGCAAGTCGTTCCCCTCTGAAATAAAAGAAAAACAGTTAGAAGACAAACCTATATAAACAAATAAGACAGAGCATACCGTAAGGGACAGAGTTCAAACCGTATTCATGGACGATCGGGATCTTATGCGCATCCGCATCCTTCCACACCCGGCTCATCCCTAGCATCACCATCCCGGACTCCGCAAAGCGGTAAACCGGCGATTGGACTAGGGAAATCTTTGAGAACCATTCCGCCTCCTGGTAGTTGGAGGCGTGAAGGCTGGGGAGTGCTTGCCCATTCTTGAATTTCATGACAAGGGGGATGGCGCGAGCGGAGATATAAAAGAACTGCCGCTTCCATGAACGAAGACTGCGCTCGGTTGCGCAAATCTTCAAACCATTGATCCGGGTTATCAGAGTATACCACCCCTGGATGCACCTCCAAGAGTAGAAGGTCATCAGGCGGTCGACGAAGGGCTCAACGCCCAGAATCCTGCACACCCACTCGAAGTGGCGAATCTTCGCGATCGCCATCGGGTGTACCTCGGTCAGGTGTACACCGTGCCTCTCCAGAACACGGTACACAAACTTCGTCAAGGGGAACCTAAGATTCCCATAGACAAAGAATGCGGCATATACCCCGATCTTGCCTCTGGGGGCATCATACACCGTCTGGTGAGGTTCAGGAAACTCAGGCTCGAAAGACTCGAGCATGAACTTCCTGACGATGTACTGATATAGATCGACAGGCAGAGCACACTGGCACTCGCCAGCAGTACTCTTGTCATCCTTGTCGGACGTGGATGACGGGTTCTCGGCGTACATCCCAGCCTCCTGGGCTGTAGCCTCAAGATCGTGAACAGAAGACATCTTGCAGGTATGAAAGAAGAGAACGATTTCAAGAGAATGCTCGACTGAAAAGGTGAGTATTCGCCGGAAATCGTTTTGAAGATGAAGAGAAAAGTGAAAGTGTGGATTACAAAGGACCCTCTCCCCCTTTATATACTAATCGCAATTAATGCGATGAATTTAATGCGGAAGAGAGAGAAATCGCAGGTGCAATGAAACTATGACACGTGGCAATAAGCAAGCTGGCAACAGTTGTTGAAAGGACGCGTGCCAGTAATTTCGCAGCCACGCGCCCGAAAATTCGCGCCCACGCGCCTGAAAAAGCGCCTGGAATGACCATATACTGTCACGTCGCCATAACTTCCTCCACGTCCTGACACTGTCAGAAAAAACCGTCGGACGACGTTTCAACAGTTTGGACTGTTCTTATCCTTTCACCAACTCTTCGAATTTCAAAATTTCAAAAAGATTCAAAAGTAAGCGGGAAAATACCCCTTACCTTGGCAACCAAGTAACTATAAGACAGGTGCGGGTACAGTGTTAAGGCAAAACCCTTCACATACTTAGCACCCGCAGGGAATTAACGCCAGGAATACCTTGGAAGTAAAGTAACTGTAAGACGAGTGCGGGTACAGTGTCAAGGCAAAACCCTTCACATACCTAGCGCTCCGCAGGGAATTGAAACCAAGAAGGATCTTCTGGGCCATGCTTGCGGAAACGGGAATAACATCCCCGCATAGCGGGAACGTCGAGAACTATATTGTTTGAAACTCCAAGATGGAATTGGTGGTTTTAACATAATTGATCACTATGTTCAAAACTACCAAAACCTCATGGAGAATCCACACAAGTGGGACTTAACGCTCCTAACTTGCGAGGAGGTTACAGACCTACCCGCATCATACCCAAAGATCAAGCAGAAAAGTCGGGAATTTCTGCGTGACATTAGGAAAACCGCGGGAGGAATCCCCACGGAAAACCTTAAAACTAAAAACCCTTTTCAAAACCCCTTGCTAAAGTCCAAAAGTTCACCTCACTTATTAGTAATTCATGAGAAGAACATTGGACTGGGGGGACTTGAAGAGGTAGGTCCCAGCAGAGCCAAGTTGGACCCGCAAGACTCACCTTGAAGAGGGACGTCTGCGCAAGGACCAACTGCTTCCGCAGGACCCACCATGCTCAGAGATGAAGACCTTACGCGCAGTATGCCAGCTGTTCCCGCAGGGAAAGCCTCCCAATGGTGAAGTACCCCGCTTGTTCCCGTAGCTGCGGATACAAGCCATCAGGGAAGGCTACCCGCACTAATAGCAAGGCTACACGCACAAGGCACTAACTCTTGATACTTCAGTAATGTCACCTGAAGGAATGAGCAAGGCGGGAATACTCCCGCCCAAATGAGCCAGTCCGTATGCTTCTGGAAGATCTTTTGTACTATATCTGCCAAGGTATGGGCAAAATAGACGATCTGACCAAAACAGCCTATGAACCAATCACAGGGTGACAGCTCACCGACAACAGTACGAGGAGGAGCACCCTCTAGTACTGTTTGTCACTATTAGCCGCTGCCTACTCACCAACCCTCACTGTGGGACGTGCGTAGCCTACAGTTGGTGGAACAGTGCATAGCCGGCAGTAAAGGAACAGTATACAGCCGGCCTTGTCACTATCGGCCGCAGCCTATCCACCAACCAGCATGGCTTGTGCGTAGCCCACTGTTAGTAGAACAGGAATACTATTCAGCCGGCTGTACCTTCTTGGAAACCTACCTTCGGCTATAAATACTCCAACACCTTGGAATGTTAAGGACATCATCTGATATCTCATTATCTTATCTTCTCTAGCAATCTCTTAATATACACTTATATTCAGAGCAATCTAGTCTGATTCTCACGCCGGAGGGTGGTCACAAGGAGGAACCCCCCCTTCTCAGTGACGAGCTTACGGTGTCTGTTTTGCAGGTCACCTGAAGAACAACTTTCTTTGCTGGACCTCATCCTCGTGGGAAACATTACTTAACCCCCAGATTATCCGTAATCTGCCCGGGGTCACTTAGTGTTTCTTCATATCCAATAACATGATATACATTAACTCATGAATTCTCATGATGACTTCTAACGAAATGATATATCTAGCATCTGTGTTTTTTTGGCTAAATATGCTTATATGCATCTATCATATTATCCTCTTTATGTCTTTCCATTTGACACACTACATTCCATCATAATGAGGTCAAAACATTTGTTATGTAGTGATGAAAAAACTTTCTAAGTTGTTTAATTCTGCGAATTTTTTATTAAATCACCTATTAAAACTTATTCTCCTCTTTATGGATGTAGCATCTTAATGGTTATTAAGAGACCATCAAACATCTCCTTAGTTACAATATGTTTAAAAGTTACACATATTAGTTTTTGTCTAAAACTTCTATTTTTTAAAATTTATTTCAAGTCAAACTACTTCTGTCTTGAGAGTAATTTACAAATTTTAATTTTGATATTTTGAAGCAAATTTGGCCTTTTAATTTTCGTCTACAACGTTACTAGGTTTGCAAAAATCATTAAAACCATATTAGACTAATAAGACCGTTATTTGTGGGCGTCAAAGAGGAGGGCAAAGGGGCGGTTAACCCCTTGGAACACCGCCGAGGGGAGGTTTCAGATGGGTGGCAAGGTTTGGGGCGGTGTGGCTAGGCTGGGCGACGTAGGTGATTTGTGGTGGGGTCCCTTCCAACTTTTCTCACTCTCTCTCTCTCTCTCTCTCTCATACACACACACATGCATATATGTATAATGAGACAGTAAAGAAGCTTTAAACAACAGTGGAGCGTTATAGAGAGGGGTTTCGAAACCTCGTTTCCTACGTGGAGGTGCGATGAAGCCCCTCCACAAAGAACAGTAAATGAGTTTGAATTTATTTCTTTTTTATGTAATGACTTAATAAATATAATCAAATTACGTATATTTCTAAACTCATTTGTTAAATAAAACTGGTTGAATCAAATATTTAATTCCATTTTGTTTTGTAACACTGTATTACGATTTAAAATTTACAACTATCTTATCAGAAATCTAATTTAAATTTGTACGATAAACTTGCTTTCAATAGCTTGTTTATAGGGTTACAAAGATGCTTATTAGAAATTGGTTTCACTATTGCAGCAGTTTTTTATTCATTCACTTTCCTTAGGGATGAACATGAGATGTGTTTGAAATGGGCAGGGTCGTCTTCGAAGAATTAAATACCTCGGTCGATCAAAATGAAAAGGTCTTTGGGCCTTAACGAGTAACGAAATATGTAAACTACTATTTTTAAACATCGATTAACGTTATAACAATAAACATAGCAAACATATAAATTAAAAATCAAATATCATAATAGTTAACGGATAACCGATTATTCATGAAGCTCTCCTAGTATTTTTGTCTATTAAGGTGGATCGGTTTCGAGAACGTAGAATGTAAGAGAAATTCAAATGTTAGAACTCCAGAGCCTACATTAGAAAACATAGTTGATTGATAGCAAAGAATTAAGGAGGAATTTCAATTAGCCAATATTTCTTGTATATTTTATTTCATTTTTATAACTTTTTATAGTTTTAATTTTGGTTTGAGTTCAACTATTTAAACTTGATTTAATGGATTATGGATAAAAAAATTAAGTTTTGTACCCAAAAATTTATAAGGGTTACATTTTTAAACATATATAAAGAGAAAAAAATTGGCCCCAAAAATTGTGGGCCTCGATAGCTAATAGAATGTGTTTTTAATGTCTAGTATCGTGTGTTTTAACTATTTATATATATCGAACACGATTACTTTGAGATCTTTTATTATTGCAGGTGTTCGATGCTTAATGGAGCTAAACGGAGCTTAATGGTAGCAATTGGGATGACACTCGAAAGTGAAAACGAAGATGAACGACGTCGGTAGTCAAGATATGGAGGGAAAATGAAGAAGACCAAACATCGGTAATCAAGATACGGAGCTTGTGGTTCTGTTTTATGAGAAGGGCCGGAAGTACCAACGCAAATCAGATAGTTTCGGGAGGAAGACCACAACTTACGGTCCCATGACCACAACTTGCGGTGTAGTTCGTATAAAGACATCGAAATCGAGTTTTTGACCTCATATATACTTTAGGGTTATGAAAAAGAGACCTCTTTCAGCCGTTTTGGGGGTATTGGGAAGCATTCTCCACCATCAAAACACTTCCTGATTATCAATTTTTCTATAGATTCAAGATTCCTACCAACAACTAAAACATTCGTGATGCAGAGGCAAGGCTAAACCATTAATGACCATTTCAGGTGTAGGGTTTGTATATGAACTGAATATTTTATGATTGTTATCAGTATTGGGATTTAGTTTTGATTAATCTTTTTTGTTGATTGAACCTTTATGTTTGTTTGAATCGGTTACAGAGTTGTTTTTTTGAGATTTACATTTATCTTCAATTATTTGGTTTGTGGTCAATTGGTATAAGTTTAGTCAGTCAGTTCATTATATTACTTGAACCTGAAGTGTGTCAATGTTTTCTCAGTTGTTTTACAACCAAATAAATTTAATTGTTTGACATTGTATGTATGCTTTAGAATAATTATTTAATAAAACATGACCATGATTTGCATTTTCCACTGATTTTCTGTGGAGACGGCTTTACTTACCCGTACTAGTTATAGATATTTAAGTTTTCAAAATACTTGTTTTTATTAGACCCCGACATCTACATCGATAACAGTTTGGCTTGCACACCCCCTCAGCTGGCCCTGGAAATGTGTACTCGTAATCCCAACCTATATGCGATTGCAAATTTATATTCCATACTTCAACCAACCTATTGAATACCCCAATGCTAATCACATTGTAACATCCCGGTTTCTAGTTTCAGTTAATAAATGAAACTACGAGTTATTATTAGTCGGGCTAGTGTTGGGTTAAATGGATATGGGTTATGGACTTGGGTTATAAAAGAAAGAAGGAAAGACCATGGGCTTAAGCCCGTGATCCATAATTATATAAGTCATAATTCCCATTTAATCATTCATTTCACACATATTTCATACACCACCAAAACACACACTTAAGCTCTCTCTCTAATTATCTCCTTATGTTAGCCGAAATCAAGAAAGAAACTGATCACCGACCCGAGGTAATAATAGTATGATGTTGTACGAGCTTAAACCCGTTAGACATGGTCACAAAACGACGAGCCGACACCGTTAAACCGTTTAAGTCACGAGATCCGGGTGGAATCGGGTATAAACTAAACCTAAGATGAGCTTAGGGATCACCCTAGCTCAGATCTGGATCGAACGGGGCGAAAAATGGGGTAAAATGCGTTTTTCTGGCCACCGCCCGGTTTTCCGGCACGGCGGTGCCGGAAAGGCGGCACAAACATTTAATGATGTCAGAGAATGTTTCTGACATTCCGTGACATCCGTCGAATTTGAGTCTCGATTTGTATTCGTGTTGTAAACCTTTATTATACAAACCCGACTCAACATCTTTTTGTTTCTTTATTTATTTATCATATAATATTATTATATATATCTCGATCACCAATAAATCGATGTTTGTCATATTATAGAGCCGTCAAGAAAAACATAAGTGGTTCAAACTAATTTTCGTTAAGTTGTTATAAGCTTTTAGAACCTTTAAACTCGTTTAAACCTTGTTTGAAACTTGAGGGGTTATTTTTGAAAATATATACATATATATAATAAAAAAAGACCTAAACCTAATTCATATTAACATCATCGCCTCCCTTTTTCTCTCTTCCATTTCCGGCGCCGTCTTCCGGCGACCGACAACGTCCGGTGACCACCTAGTTTTCCGACGCATCACCACCACTAAACCACCACCTCCCACTACATCACCACCAACCCAACCGCCTCCACTTTCCCATGCCGTCTTTCCGGCGAGCCCCGATTTGACGGCGAGGAGCCGCCACCGCTACCACCACCTTCGGCCACCACCTTTCACTATACCACCACCATCTCAGCCGCCCCTAACATCACTAAAACCCGCAGCCACCTCTTTCTTTCCCCTCCTCGTTTTTCCGGCGGCCCTAACCTAGCCGCTATCTCTCTTTCCCTCTCCGGTCGCTTTTCCGGCGACTGGAAAACCATGCTCTCCGACTCCCTCTCTCTCACGGTCTCTCTCTATCTCTCTTCTCTCCCTCTGTTTTGTTTCCGTCTTCGGCTCGGTTCTTTTCTCGGTATAGAGCCACGACTCGTAAACATATAAAAGGTAAATAATTTGGGGTTTGGTATCATTAGTTTTCTTATGTCGATTTCCAGATTTAAATCGTTAATAACCGGTTATATATTTGGTTATATACTTTGAAACGGGTTGGGTGGATAATTGGTATTTGGTTGAAAAGATGAACACCCGGGTTACTAACCACTTAAAATCGGTCTTGGATTTATATATAAAGATAAATATATATAAATGTTATATTATGATTTTAGATTTAATTCATATTATTATTATTATTATTATTATGTATTACTATCACTATTATTATTATTATCACTAGATATATATATATATACACACACACACAATATATAAAAGACTTATTTTTAAAGTTATTAATACTATTTTATTATTATTATCACTACTATTATTATTAGTATTAGTATTATTGCTAATGTCATGGTTATTATCATTATTTTTTTTATAAATATCAAAGTTGTTAATATTATTATTGAAGATGATATTATTATTATTTATTAAGATCATATTTCTATCATTTATTTATTAGCAATAAGATTATTATATATTTGTGAATTCGTTTAGAAACCGAACCAACATCGAGTATGATGTCATTATTACTATTAATATTATTTATTATTATTATCATTTCTTATCAACAACACATTATAATTAATACAAAGATTCCTATTCAATAACTATTAATATTAGTATTAATAATAATAAGTATTGTAATAATTATTATACTATATTAGTATTATTAAAAGTAATTATTGATATTATTATTAACATCATTATCTTATTTATATATATATATATATATATATATATAAATCTATTTTTTAAAGTCATTATTATCGTTACTATCTTTAACATTAATAATATTATTATCAATTCATTTTTATAAAAACCGAACCCTTGATTTAAAACTCGTCTTGTTTCTATTTAATATTGGTTTAGTTATTTAAAAGTCTAATAAAATAATATTTTTATTCTAATTATTAATTAAGTACGAGTCCCTAATCGTTAACAAATTAATAGACAACCCGATTAATAACCGAACCTTCTTGTTCAATGTTTCCAATATAGTTTCATTATGGTTTCAAGTTCATTAATATATATTACATTATTTATTTTAGCTAAGGTGTTTATCGTTTCAAGTCGGATTCGTTCGTTTCGTTTACAAGCTTTCTATTTGTCGATCACTTATTAGTTTCTCAATTCATCAATCGAGGTGAGTACTTTCATACCCTTTTTTCCATCTTCCGTTTTGGGGTGACATTTCATACTTATCAAACTAAATGCTTTATTTACTTGAATCTTAAACCCACAAACGTGATTGTATACATTACTTAAATACTTGCTTGATTTGGTGTTCTATGCTATATGTCTATGTGTTTATCGCTTTCGGTTGGTTGAATCTATAAATCCTAGACTACTTGGCATCCCCTTGTAGCAAGGTGTCGTTAACGTAATGCAATTAACGATATTCTATTAAATCCTAGACTACTTGGCAACCCCTTGTAGCTAGGTGGCGCTAACGTAATAATTTAGCCAAGTTGTTGCTTTTATTTATCGTTTGTATACAAGTTTTTGTGGCTTTTATTACTATATACTTATATGCTCAAACTTATGAATTGCTCACCAACCTTTGTGTTGACAAACTTTATTTTATGAAATGTTACAGGTTTGACTTTTGTTGACTCGAGGACTTGATGAAAACGTTACCAAGACTGTTAGGATATTAGTAAAACGAACAACATAATTGCTACTTGTATTCAACTTGTTTGTGTGGACGAGATGTGTTGTTTATTGAGTTGTTGAAATAAAATGAGTTGATTAAATATTGCCACTTTAAATAGTGTCTTGTGTATTTGTCAAATCACGTTGCACCCCGGCATGTTCCGCCTTTGGTCGGGGTGTGACAGATTGGTATCAGAGCCACAAGACTATAAGATAGGTGGTTAGACGTAACGACCTAGTATAGTCTTTACTTTAGGGTCCTTATACGTGTTGCCTATACGTGTTTACCCTACTTGATTGTTCAATACACTTGCTTATTTATATATTTATTTATTTTATCAAGTCATAAATATACACATACACACACTTTCATAGTACTCCAAGGTATCCTTACCTTAAAACGCAAAAAACATTAGTTTTTATTGTGTGTTATGGATCATGAGCTTAACTTGGATCCCATTGTTTCAAATCTCCTTAAAGATTGTCTCATATGAGATGACCACTTTAAGTAGTCGAATGCGATCGTTTCGCTCGTCATCTTAATTTTTGGTGTTAAAATAATATGATTACGGTGATTTCGTGGACTAGTGTTTTGGCATGACGTTGTATCCCGATTTATTGTGTTATCATTGTTATTTGAGTCTAAAACATGAAAAAGTCACGGTGATTACGTGCACATGTTTAGACTCCAACATGGTATTTTTTTATTTTTTTTAGAGTTGGAATATCAAGTCATGGTGGTTCATGCACGATTTTTTCGCCTTTAATTCTTAAGACATTGTTTACAAATTTCAAGAATTTAAACCATTTTTTTTTATTTTGTTATAAGTTCTTATCACAAGTCTTCATTTATAAATGTTATGTTTTTTTTCTTATTGTTAATAATTCTTTTATATCTCGATTTTATATGGTAAAGTTTTACACCAATTTTCTCATCTTGATTTCACAAGGATTTTTATTACAAATTTTGTTCATTAAAATCTCTTCGTTATAAATAAATAAATATATGTATATATATAGTTTGACCTATTCATAATGATTTTTAATATGTCATATATTTTCATTAAGACTATTTACAAACAAAAATCTTATTATATGAATTTCATCGTATTAAGAAGGTTCATTGTACAAAAAAATTTTATAATTTTTTTTATTTTTATAACTATTCCGTTTATTTTGGACGATCACTTCAAAATTTTAATTATTTAAACCTCTCACAACATTTTAATTATACTATATTATATAATATGCATGGTAGAATTTTCGTTACCCAAATTTATTTTATAAAAACTATCATCATGCAATCTTTGGTTCGTTATAAATTTTCGCACATAAAAATTTACATCATATGATTTTACGCGTTTTAAAATTCTTATGATAGTTTTGCCATGATCGTTCAAGAAAGTCACAAACTTATACTTTGTAATCTTCTTGAAACTCTCATGCAAACCTTCATAGAAATTTTACTTTAAAGATCAAAATCGTTTAC
Source organism: Bidens hawaiensis (assembly GCF_021521415.1). Classification (NCBI taxonomy): domain Eukaryota; kingdom Viridiplantae; phylum Streptophyta; class Magnoliopsida; order Asterales; family Asteraceae; genus Bidens; species Bidens hawaiensis. The sequence continues at coordinate 110,590 of NW_027493862.1, forward strand.
TTATGATTTCTCGATTTACAATGCCGGTCATTTAACTTACCATGATATTTTTGTTACACGATATTAAATAACGAACTTAGTAAAAAAAAATTATTTCGCAACTTTGTTTTCCCAAAGACGACATTTATCATTTAATATTGAAACCTCATAACAAATTTTAACATCCAATTTACGTATTTTAAATTTTCTCATAAGCAATAAATAAATAAATTTATTTTAATCTTTATAAAAAATTTTGTATGATTCACACGCTCGGATCTCAAAAAAAAATTCTATTTATACAATATATATTCATATACATATTAACTTGTAATTTTTATTATCAAAATTTTCATGGATGCTTCAAATATTATTTATAAATTATGATATCTTCAATTTAATACTTATTATGGGTCAAAAAAAAATCTCCCTAAACGCAACCACAAGTTCCCAAACACCCGTATTTCATCTCAAACTACCGCCTTAAATCGAACCACCCTTCCACTTCAAAAGTTATACCTTCACCAACTCCAACCCTCCACGTAAATCCAAGATGTACAAAATCAACCAACCAAAAAGCCATAAATACCGACACTTTTGCGCCATAAAAACCTATATAACTCACTATCCTAATAATTCAAAGACACCGACAAACACGCTCACAAATGCCTTGAACATATACAAACCAAAGCTTACCCAACTATGACTTAAAATCCTTCGACCCATATAATCCTTCGACCCATATTATGTCGAGTCACAAATCATATAGCCAAACTGTTCCTGTCCAACATAAAATTTGATATCAAAATAGAAACCCAAACACTCCTTACAAAATATATGTATAAACCAAATCTCCACCCAAATTAACCAAGATCAAATTATCCAGCCCATCAACTTAACCCGAGCCCAAATAAGCCCAACCACTACTCACACAAATCATCCAAGCCTAACCCACTCAAAAGACCTAAACTCAACAAACCCCATCGATTCAACTCAAGAAAACTCAACTACTCAAGCCGACATAAACACTCTCACTTACTACTAAATTTCCAACCATTCACCGTACGAAGCCTAAGACCACTCCCTACGCATGCAAGTTTCGTTTTTCCCTGAAATTTATATATATATATATATATATACATACATACAACTAGTGTACTTATAATAACCTCATGTGTTCGAATAATCGTTTTAAAAATTATAAACCCTAAATATATATATGGTATTGTCATGACAACAAAATTTTATTACGAGGAATTGTATTTAAGGGTTATTAAACGATTATATGTATGATCTCAAGATTTTAAATATTGTCACCTAGGGTGATAAATCTCTTAATAACTTTATAAATCGAGGTTTCACTTTGAATGTTGAATGCGGAAATTTATTTAGTAATAAATTACAACTTTTCTCATATTGCATAAACTCGATGACCACGGCTTTGCAAATCTTGGGACGCATTTATAAATATTTTATATTGTTACATAAATTTTTGCTCAATAACGATTTACGCAAACTATTACTTCTTATTATCGCAGGCATTTTTTTATATATATTTTTTATCACAACCGCTTTATGTATACAAACTCCTTTAACAATTTGGGTTACAAGATTTACATTCAATAATGATTTAAATATTTTCCCTAACAATGCGTTACCGCGATGCTTCGTTATTATGTACATTTCTTAGAAACAATAAAACGACCTTACTTAAGACCTCATTTTCAGTTTTAGTCTATTATACGTTACGCGATTTACATATTTAGTCACTAAATTCGAGTCTCACAATTTTGCGATTTTATTTTCATTTGATGAGATGTTTCGATGACAATGTTTTGCACATGAGATTTCATTGTTGTGTTTGATTTTTGTGACCGAATGCAAACTATTTAATAACAATTTGTGTAATACTTTCAAAACCTTAACTTCGCCAAAATCTCGTTTATCTTTTAAATGATATCTTCATGACTATGTTATCTCTATTTGGGCATTTATGTAAACGTGATTCTATACGTTAGTCTATATCATTTTATCTAATCTATTAACGGCCTATGTGTGGCTGTCTACAAGTTTTGGCGCAATTAGAAACTGTTGTTATAATGACGATTATATAAATGATTCCACAATAGTGGTCGTACTCACGTCTTATCATATTTCATCGATTGTCTTGATTGTTAATCAAATGCTATTTTTATTTATGTTGATACATGTATGCGTCATCCCAAGAAACTCACCTCATCCTCGTGATTTCACAAAATCAAATTCTCAAATCTTATCACCTCAAGTTTGTTCACGTATGAAACTCATCGTATGCTATTATTAATTGTATCATTGTTTATCCCTACCTCATGTACTCACTTATTGGATTTTCTTAAATTTCACCCATCGGATTTTATACTAATTTAGTGACCCGACTTTAAACCATGGATTCTAATGATTTACTTATTTCTTCACGTTGAGGACTTTTGACTTCAATCCTCGTCTCGTAATTGTTTACCCTAATTTTTTTTATTTGATCGTCTTTACTAAATTTAAGCTAAATTGTTATTTTCATCTTGGTTTATATACTAAGACTTTAAATTGTTTCATTTATGTATCCCATTTTCCTACTTATTAAAAAGTCAATCCCGAAATTTCAACCGCTAGTACTGTTTTGTCAATATTGGTAAAATTCAACAAATTTATTTACACATCTATTATTTAAATATTTCAAAATAAATATGTCTCTTAAACCACACAATGAAACGAACCATGTGGACCATACGACGATCTAAACAATTATGGGTGCACACTTAATTAACGAAATCCCCGTATGGAAGCCATAGTAAGTACACTTGTGTGCGATAACTCAGACAGAAAAACGATAAAAAATCGAATCATGATAAGGGCATGGTGGATACGCCGCTGGTACATCCTATATTAAAGTGATTTTATTATGTTTCTCATTTGTAGCGTTTTTCGAGTCATGCAAAGATTTGACGTTACTCTTTTGCAAAAAAAATTTGCTCATGCAACTATTTTACAAAGGACAATATTCGTTAATAATCACTTTTTCTTTAAATTTATTTTAATTTCGGGACGAAATTTTAAAAAAGTTGGGGATACTGTGACATCCGTCGAATTTGAGTCTCGATTTGTATTCGTGTTGTAAACCTTCATTATACAAACCAGACTCAACATCTTTTTGTTTCTTTATTTATTTATCATATAATATTATTATATATATCTCGATCACCAATAAATCGATGTTTGTTATATTATAGAGTCGTCAAGAAAAACATAAGTGGTTCAAACTAATTTTCGTTAAGTTGTTATAAGCTTTTAGAACCTTTAAACTCGTTTAAACCTTGTTTGAAACTTGAGGGGTTATTTTTGAAAATATATACATATATATAATAAAAAAAGACCTAAACCTAATTCATATTAACATCATCGCCTCCCTCTTTCTCTCTTCCATTTCCGGCGCCGTTTTCCGGCGACCAGTGACCACCTAGTTTTCCGAGCACCACCACCACTAAACCACCACCTCCCACTACATCACCACCAACCCAGCCGCCTCCACTTTCCCATGCCGTCTTTCCGGCCAACCCCGATTTGACGGCGAGGAGCCGCCACCGCTGCCACCACCTTCGGCCACCACCTCCCACTATACCACCACCATCTCAGCCGCCCCTAACATCACTAAAACCCGCAGCCACCTCTTTCTTTCCCCTCCTCGTTTTTCCGGCGGCCCTAACCTAGCCGCTCTCTCTCTTTCCCTCTCCGGTCGCTTTTCCGGCGACCGGAAAACCGTGCTCTCCGATTCCCTCTCTCTCACGGTCTCTCTCTATCTCTCTTCTCTCTCTCTGTTTTGTTTCCGTCTTCGGCTCGGTTCTTTTCTCTGTATAGAGCCACGACTCGTAAACATATAAAAGGTAAATAATTTGGGGTTTGGTATCATTAGTTTTCTTATGTCAATTTCCATAATTAAATCGTTAATAACCGGTTATATATTTGGTTATATACTTTGAAACGGGTTGGGTGGATAATTGATATTTGGTTGAAAAGATGAACACCCGGGTTACTAACCACTTAAAATCGGTCTTGGATTTATATATAAAGATAAATATATATAAATGTTATATTATGATTTTAGATTTAATTCATATTATTATTATTATTATTATTATTATTATTATGTATTACTATCACTATTATTATTATTATCACTAGATATATATATACACACACACACAATATATAAAAGACTTATTTTTAAAGTTATTAATACTATTTTATTATTATTATCACTACTATTATTATTAGTATTAGTATTATTGCTAATGTCATGGTTATTATCATTATTTTTTTTATAAATATCAAAGTTGTTAATATTATTATTGAAGATGATATTATTATTATTTATTAAGATCATATTTCTATCATTTATTTATTAGCAATAAGATTATTATATATTTGTGAATTCGTTTAGAAACCGAACCAACATCGAGTATGATGTCATTATTACTATTAATATTATTTATTATTATTATCATTTCTTATCAACAACACATTATAATTAATACAAAGATTCCTATTCAATAACTATTAATATTAGTATTAATAATAATAAGTATTGTAATAATTATTATACTATATTAGTATTATTAAAAGTAATTATTGATATTATTATTAACATCATTATCTTATATATATATATATATAAATCTATTTTTTAAAGTCATTATTATCGTTACTATCTTTAACATTAATAATATTATTATCAATTCATTTTTATAAAAACCGAACCCTTGATTTAAAACTCGTCTTGTTTCTATTTAATATTGGTTTAGTTATTTAAAAGTCTAATAAAATAATATTTTTATTCTAATTATTAATTAAGTACGAGTCCCTAATCGTTAACAAATTAATAGACAACCCGATTAATAACCGAACCTTCTTGTTCAATGTTTCCAATATAGTTTCATTATGGTTTCAAGTTCATTAATATATATTACATTATTTATTTTAGCTAAGGTGTTTATCGTTTCAAGTCGGATTCGTTCGTTTCGTTTACAAGCTTTCTATTTGTCGATCACTTATTAGTTTCTCAATTCATCAATCGAGGTGAGTACTTTCATACCCTTTTTTCCATCTTCCGTTTTGGGGTGACATTTCATACTTATCAAACTAAATGCTTTATTTACTTGAATCTTAAACCCACAAACGTGATTGTATACATTACTTAAATACTTGCTTGATTTGGTGTTCTATGCTATATGTCTATGTGTTTATCGCTTTCGGTTGGTTGAATCTATAAATCCTAGACTACTTGGCATCCCCTTGTAGCAAGGTGTCGTTAACGTAATGCAATTAACGATATTCTATTAAATCCTAGACTACTTGGCAACCCCTTGTAGCTAGGTGGCGCTAACGTAATTCTATTAGTGATTGTCAATTTAGCCAAGTTGTTGCTTTTATTTATCGTTTGTATACAAGTTTTTGTGGCTTTTATTACTATATACTTATATGCTCAAACTTATAAATTGCTCACCAACCTTTGTGTTGACAAACTTTATTTTATGAAATGTTACAGGTTTGACTTTTGTTGACTCGAGGACTTGATGAAAACGTTACCAAGACTGTTAGGATATTAGTAAAACGAACAACATAATTGCTACTTGTATTCAACTTGTTTGTGTGGACGAGATGTGTTGTTTATTGATTTGTTGAAATAAAATGAGTTGATTAAATATTGTCATTTTAAATAGTGTCTTGTGTATTTGTCAAATCACGTTGCACCCCGGCATGTTCCGCCTTTGGTCGGGGTGTGACACATTCTCTGACCTAACCCTAATTCGTTAACGGAGAGTTAACGAACTAGAGGTGATTCGTTAAGTTGATTTGCTAAGGAAAGAATAACGAACTAGCCTTAGTTCGTATCCAGATTCGTTAAGGAAAATATAATGAATTAACCTCAATTCGTTATAGTCAATCGTTAAAGGAGATAACGAACTAGAAGGTCCAATTTGTTACAGAGGGGTCATTCGTTAAGGTCCAATTCGTTAAAAATGACCAGTTCGTCATAAGGTCCAACTCCAATTCATTAGGAACTGGGTAACGAACTAGAAGTTTAATAAAATGACAGAATAATCCCTGGACCTAGAAAAGAATATTACAGAGAAGCCCTTGAACTTTTTATGTGAGCAAATTCATTAACGATTAAAAATCCTAATGGAAAATGTATTACGACAGCTTAACCCCAGCCAGGGGCTCTGCCCCTTGGACCCCGCTAGGGGCTGCCGCCCCTAGAACCCCGCTACCAGGGGCGCTGCCCCCGGACCCCCGTTCGTTGTGGGTTATATAAATATAGAAATACGATATGATTAATAATAGTTAATTAATACATGTAATCATTATACAGTTAGCCGTGCACAGCTCAAGAAGAGAATAACTATTAACGGTGAACGTAACCGCATTCAGGTGAGTTCTAGCCCCATTCCTTGTTATGTTTTCGGGGTTGTGTGCATACTCGATGTGATTAGTTAATACCCTTATCCTAAGAGATAAGTGTATGCCATATATGTATTATGTGAAAGATGTGAATGATTGCTTGTCAGTGCGTGAACGATCTTCGGATATTGCACGTATTGGCAAGTTATGATTATGGATATAATGTTGTGTATAATGTATGAATGATATGTACGTATGTTTATGAATGAACGTAAGAGATAGCCAGGTACAGAAAAAGGGACTGAGCCCTAATAATACTCAAGGCAGAAAGGGACTGAGCCCTAATAATACTCAAGGTAGAAATGGACTGAGCCCTAACAATACTCAAGGCATAAAAAGGGACCGAGCCCTAATAATACTCGAGAAAGTAGGGCGTAATGCTCTTTAAAATGTATAAGTATGCAAAGTATTGTTAGTTGCAAAGTATGTAAAGAAAGAATGAAAGAAAGAATGTATATATTTATATATGTACGAAAGAAAGATGAGCAGGTTAAGAATATAATATGTATCTTCGGATGCGTATGTATAAGTAGGTGAAAGTATTGTATATTACCTGATTAACTAGAACTCACTCAGCGTAGCTGACTTTTAGTATGCACGCAGGTAAGTAGAATGAGACAGTTGGCTTGAGCGAGGGCACATGACAGAAGAATAAGAGTCTAGCATCTGAAGACTTAAGACGTTTATGTTTAATGTATGATATTTGAAAGACAAGAATGTTTATTTTAAGATAAGTTATGGATTTATAAGTAATGTTTTAATATTCCGCGAATGTTTTAATCAACTCGATTTTTAGAACTATGCTTATGAGTAAATCCAACACCAAATGTAGGGTACCGGTAACGGGGCCTTACACACATGTTGGGTTCTGAATTCTTATATGTGTATTAGAACATTCGTAGTCCCTGCTAGTTGTGGCGTTTTTGGCTTAAAACGCCGAAGGCACACCCCTCCCCTCCCCCTCCCCCCCCCCCCCCCCCGGCTTTTTGGGTTGGCGTTTTAGGCAAAGCGTTTCCTACAAAGCGCATATATGGCACAAATTTTAGGGTTTTTTTGTGAGAGAGAGGGGGATGAGAGAGAGGTGTTTTGATGCTTTTTTTCCCATTACACCCACTTTTTGCAAAATGCCCAAAAGCTGACTAGGTGCCGCATGACGTATAATGCCCGAGTGTACCTAATTATGACTATGTATGATCTTAGTTTGTTAAAAATTATATGTTGTGATTCCCAACATACATTCCTTATTATTCTAGTTTTCATTTAGTTTTATTAATCAAGAAGGTATATTAGTAGATTACTCTATTAAAACACCTTGGGTTTGAAAAGGAGAGATATTGGATTCAAGTCTCACAGACAACAACAAGAATTAAAAAAAAATCACTGTTCAAAAAAAGTAGATTACTCTATTACCTAAGGATACATGAAGACGGAAATAAAAATAAATATATTTATGGGTATGGTTTGGGTAACAAACTTGGGTAACATAATAGTTGTCCCCTATGTTCAGTGATGCTCCAACCTGAAAGTTTTTTTAAAACTGATCTCATAACTGAATATCCGTCCGAAACAGTTTAGATTAGCTTGTTGGGTTCGGATACGTTTCCGTTCATGCCATCTGATCAATGTTGGGCGTATCTTCGCTTTATTGAGCCAGTTATTAAGACCCATAAAATATCAAATATATATTAATTATATAAATATAAATAATTGTATTCAAAGTTTAAAAAAAAGGTGTTTGCAATTGAGTATTCCGGTAAGATGTTGGATAAGATCTTCCACTTTGTTGCAATTAAATATCTCCGGTATTATTGTAACAATATGATTCGTATATTAACATAAACAATAGAATGATTTTTTATATGATTAGCCTGTATTTAAATATTAAAAAGTAATATCACAGAAGACAAGAATGCCGTATTATTGATAAGCTTTAAAATCCGTCTTTAGTCTGTCCAACACATTTGTTTTGTCCACCAACAAAAAAATAAATAAACAAATTTAATCTATGCAAATAAAAAATTTTCAAAGAAGTTAATAAAATATTGTAATGCAAAAAGCAGTTTATTGAATTTTAATAAATTTTATTAAAAGGTAATGACCGATAATAATCCTTATTCATTTTATCGTCGCTGGTGATCCCAAATTTAATAAAGTTGACCCCCAATGATCCCCGTTAAATAGGACTTAACGGTGTTATATTTTTTTCCAAATTTTAAACTAATGTCTTAGGGCTTTTGATCGGAAGAAGGATACGGGCAGACCGATTGATGTAAAACTTAGTTCAAAATGGTGCTCCAAAACAACGAGATAATGCTTCAACCCGAGTGTTCGATCTTACAATTAACAAAAATCAAGCCGTTTGGATCACCATTTTGAGATAAGTTTTACATCAATCGATTTGTATCATCTTTACGATCAAAAGCCCTAAAACATTGGTTTGAAATTCGGAAAAATGTATAACGCCTTTAAGTCATTTTTAACGGTGGATCACTGAGGGTCAACTTTTTTAAATTTGGGACCGTCAGTGGCGATAAAATAAATAGGGATTATTATCAGACAATACTGTTCAATATGGATTGTTAAAATCCAATAAATCTAATGCAAAATTTTCAAAGGAAATGGGTTGGGTGTTATTGTTAGGTCTGTCAATGGGCCAAAGTGTGTTGGTAGTGTGGAGTCATTTCTGATCACTAGTTATGACTTATGTGGCCCATAACCTCATCTTATTTTAAAAAGTTATATACCTTTTACCGCAAAATATGCATGTTAACAATAGTTGGTCTTATATGGATAGGCTACAAAAATTGTATATAAGTAGAAGAACCTTGAGCACTTAAGATATCAATTTGTAGTCTTAGTTTCTAGCTACAACTATCATAACCACTCCCTCACCACATACCCTTTGCTTGATCCTTTTTTTTCGCGATTTCGTTTTATATTTTTTTACGTTTGTAATCATGTCAGATATACATCCGAATGGTGGCGGGCATGAGTTACCCATCATCACAAGTGAAACACTGAAAATCCATCAGCTCAAAGTCTCTATATTATCGCTAGTTGACTACCCTCCCGGTTTCTCACGAAAGGTAAGATATAAGATACCATTTTCATGATGCATGGCATGATGCATGATTCATGTTATCATAATCACCGTAATTAATATATCCCACCAATAGCAAAGCTATGGTAGGGTCTGAGGAGGGTAAGATGTAGACAGTCTTACCTCTATCCCATAGGGATAGAGAGGCTGCTTCTGGTGAGACCTCCGGCATGATTCATGTCATATTATCTATAATTCTATATAATGATTTTGTGTTTTGTGAACAGGTGGTAGCGGAAGTGGTGGCTACATTCTTGTTAGTGTTTGTGACATGTGGAGCCGCGGCACTTACCACAAGTGATGACCGCAAGGTGTCCCAGCTTGGAGCCTCAGTTGCGGGTGGGCTTATTGTAACTGTTATGATCTATGCTGTTGGACATATTTCTGGTGCGCACATGAACCCTGCCGTCACGCTTGCGTTTGCAACCGTGGGTCATTTTCCTTGGATTCAGGTACGCCTAGGGCCTAGACCACACATATATGTACACGTCGCTGCGTTGGCACCATACATTCGAAAATCAAACCAAAAGGCTAGCACTATGTGGTTAAAGTGACAAAGATGGGACCTTGAGTCCTTGAGGCCATTGAATCATTCTAAACCATAAGGAATGTGACTGGGCCACCTGAGGACCTACTAGTAGTTGGCACTCTCCATTATATTCAATTATTTCCTATATTAATGCATATATGCATGGGTCAATTTCAACTTATTTATTAGTATGCAGACAGAAATTTTATGTTAATTTCATTCCATACCACCTTTATTTATTTTGATCATGACACAGAACTTATTTCTATTAAAAAAAATAAAAAATGAGTTAAATAATTAAATTGAGTGGTTAAATCTATGCAGGTTCCTATATACGCCGCAGCACAGTTGACGGGGTCCATATCGGCTTCATTTGCCCTACGAGTGTTGCTAGAACAAGTTAAACATTTAGGGACAACAACACCTTCCGGGACAGACCTACAAGCGTTGATAATGGAGATCATAGTTACTTTTTGTATGATGTTTGTCACGTCAGCGGTGGCCACAGATTCTAAAGCCGTAAGAACGTGTTTTATATATTTAGAAAACAAGTTATTAGAAATTATTCGACCAGAAATGAAAACATAAACGTTAACGTGTTTGTAGGTAGGAGAGCTAGCAGGTATAGCAGTTGGATCAGCAGTTTGTATTACTTCTATCTTGGCAGGGTACAATTTTTTTTTTTTTAATAAATAGTTTTATTTTTTAAAATTACAATTTTAAACAAATTATATGAAGTGTTTACATCAAAACAGAGGGCAAACAGGTAACAAGTTGTGTCGCAAGTCCTTTTTAAATAACAAAACCCAGTCTTTTAATTAATATTATAACTTTATATACTATTTACTTCATAATAAATATAACATATATTATGTAAAATGTCTATGCAACTTTTAGACCGGTATCAGGAGGATCGATGAACCCAGCACGTTCCATTGGACCTGCAATAGCTAGCAACAACTTTAAGGCCATTTGGGTGTATATTGTCGGTCCGGTAATAGGGACTACATCAGGGGTGCTATGCTACAGTTTTATTCGATATACAGATAGACCGGTTCAATCCGTGTCTTCTTTCAAATCGGTGTCTTCTTTTAAACTTAGAAGAATGAAGAGCAATGATGCAAATGTTATAGAGAAAGATCCTCTTGGTTTTGTGTAATGATATAACTAGTAAAATGTTATGTGATGTTAAAGAACCGCAAATTAGGAGCATTGCATTAGTCAATGTGTATTGCCTATAAATAAGAATATAGTTTTTAAACTATATTCTTATGTGTTTGTATTTGTGATTTCATTAGTGCTATTTAGACACAAGTTATTATAACTAATGTATAAATCTATTTGTAAGCTTGATATAAGAACAAGGGTATGTATCTTTCTACTTCCGTAAATGTAAATATGTTTGAGTTGTGTGAATACTTTAAACATAATCTTTTAAACATCTAGTGTTTGTTGGGTAGTCGAAGGGGGGGGGGGGTGCAAGATATCACGCCTTTACGGTCACCTTTTTGTGCCTACACCATCCATCCTAAGTTGGGCGAGTAGGGGCGCAACCCCCCCCCCCTCGTGGGCGATTTGTGTGGCGAACTATTTCTCACCTGCTTGTGTTTATATATGTTTGTGAGTGTGATATATATATAGGGCTACAACACCATTACACCCAAAAAAACGAAAACTTACCCTTTGCTGACTGGGCGTTACATGGCGCAAATCTCCCGTTTCTTAGCCCCTCCACTACACATAGGCTAATGGAAATCTCAAAGTTATGGGCTATTAAAATTATTTGTAGTTCGATCAAAAACTAAACCTAGCTTAATTAGCTTCATTTGAAGGTTAACTTCATAGAAAGAATATTAATATATGATGAAGCACATGTGATAATAGTGCACATAAAAGTTGTCGGGTAGTAAAAATTGAGATGATCGAATGAGCCACTGAGTCATAAGTATGCAAAAGGCTATTAAAGAAACAAATAATGTTGATTATTCTTTATGATGAAGCATATTGGAATTTATTGGTGTTGAGAAGTCATGTGGCCAACTTTTAGGGCACATCTTGTTGAAATGAACCGCATAATAAAATGAACCATTTAATAGTCGTTGCAGCTTCTCTTTGAACTCTATTTATAGTATTAGTGTGTTGGAATATCTTTGTCACTTTTTGTATGGCTCGTATTTTTCTTCCTTATTTTCATTAAATGAAATTTACAACATAGCACGTGTGGTCTTAATATATTAATTAGCGGGAAAATTCCTAAAATATCCCATTTATGGTTTGTGTTTCCAATTTTATCCCTCATAATTCAAGTTTCCAATTTTATCCCTTTCGTATCTCATCGTCGACGACATGATAACGAACACCGACGACATGATAGCGAACACCGACGATGCGTTACCGAAACAAATAGGATAACGACACGTGGCACAAGTTGGCTGGAATAGGTCGCCGCGACATGTTAACATGACGCCGGGACCCTACGTTAGTGATAACATGACGCCGGGACCCTACGTTAGTGAAAACGCTGAAACGACATGTTAGGTTATATAACATGACGTCGGGACCCTACGTTAGTGATAACGCATCGCTGCTACCCTACGTTAGCAACATAACGCATCGTCAACCCTATGTTATACAACGCATCGGTAACGCATCGTCGGTGTTCGCTATCATGTCGTCGGTGTTCGCTATCATGTCGTCGGCGACGAGATACCAAAGGGATAAAATTGGAAACTTGAATTATGGGGGGACAAACTTGGAAACATTAACTATAAATGGGCTATTTTAGGAATTTTCCCTTAATTAGCTTGAGACCCATGTGCTAACCGAATAGTTAACTGGAATTATATATTTTACATAATTTACCGTTTAATATAAATAATAAAAATTAGTTAGTTTAAAAAATAATGAATTGATTCCTTTATAATTATTAAAATTATAAATAACTGTACACTATTAATAGTACAGAATTAAAAAGATACAATATTTAAAGATTGATGAATAAAAGCATTCCCGACAGGTCATCTATTTCCATCTATAATTAGTTAATTACAATAAAAATCATTGTCTTTTCAATTAAATAATATTTTTTAGACATTTATCATTACATTTTCTCTCTCATTCACTAACAATAATTTTTAGCAAATATTAAAAAATATAAAGTATGAATAACGTTTCTCCAAATTTACTCATAGACAATAGCATTTTATCTCTCATTCATCTATTGCCACACTCTAAAAAAACAGTACACACGCTCACACAACTTAGAAAACCTATTGTGAATACCTAAATGGAATTTCCATGTATAAATAACTAATAATTATAATTTGTAAGGGTTAACGTTAAATCGATGCATCAACCAAAAAGATTAATCTTTTATGAAGAGTATACATATGGACGTCCAATTTATGTAAAATTCAAAGAAAAAAAATACACAAAGATAAATAACACTCCAACATGTAATATTGTAGTTCTACATACTGAGAGTTGATAAGTTGGGATAAAAAAGAAGAACCAAATACAAATCACCAACAATTGAAGGCCTAAAATAGAGGCCCAAAGTCTTTTAAGGTATTTTTTTTCCAATTTCTTTTTCAGTCGAGCCAACTGAATATGATAATGATATTATACAACATACTTGTTGGTACTCTTATGATTAGATCATTATCTAGTTTTCAAACTTGTATAATTTTGAACTTTAATTTTTGTTTGTACTTTTGGGGTTAGAGACTTAGGGTATATGGTTTATAAATCTCATAAATCATATCAAAATTGAATTGTATTTTGTGTTAACTATACATATTTAAGATTTCTACTTTAATTTGAAAGAAATATTGAGAAGACACGTGTCATAATGTCCTACAGGTGGGAATACCCCGCAAGTGGGAATACCGGTTTTTTACTTAACATTAATGAAAAATGACGAAGCAATTTCATAACCAAAATTATCAATCATCAATCATATCTACAACTCCATAATTAGATCATTTAATATAAATAAAGCAAATATAACTAAAATCTAACCATAAAATTTGAAATGACCCATTTGACCGAACTTTACTTTTGATTTCTATCAATCACTTATGAACATTGATTGTTCGTGATATTGCAGACTCATATGTGAGCCCAGTATGCCATTGAATAACTAAAAACTGGTCATTCTACTCCTTAATAATTTTCAGGGTTTAATCCCCAACTCTAAACTAGTGTGGCGCAAGAAGTATAAGCACTACCCTTTCCTTAATCCTTTAGACACTATATCTTTAAATTTTTAGTCACTCACATTCCCCCCACCATCAAAACATGCACACTTCATGCATTATTGCTCATTCCCGCAATAACAATTATAAGATTAATTTTTCATTGGCAGAATAGACAGTCAACGAACATTTGATCACGCAACGACCAATTTACCTTGGATCAATCCCCAACTCTCCATTAGCATCTTGCCATGATCCCTCCCTCGGAACGGTTCATCACCCTTTATTGCAACTGGATCCCAACCCTTTTCAAAACCCTTTGGCGAAACACATGAGTCTATCATGTTACCTCAAACAACATGCACGAGGTAATAACCATGTCCACTAGCTTGGAATCAATGTTGTCAAGAGCCATCTTAATAAATCTTATTTTATGTCACACCCCCATCTAAGGCCTAGGAGCGTGACCCATAAGTTGGTATCGTAATTGTAAATAAATCAGAGTTACGTTTATTTGCGGAAGACTTATAAAACTTTAAGGATCGAAAGTGTAATTTACTTATATATTCAAAAGACGGGATTATAACACCCGCTTAAGTTACAAAATATTTATGTTTTTAATAATTACAAACCACCATGTTTATATATTAAGTTACAAAAGAAATCCGAGCCATCGGATATATCAATAGCACTTCGATACTCCAAGTGCTAATCTTGTTCACCTGCAAAATGTAATAAAATACGTCAGCAACGAATGCTGGTAAACACGCTGACGCAAAATAACTTCTTTTACTTTATTATCCCTCGAGACTACGCCTGTCTCGGCCCAACGTGGTTTAGGAATAACAAAGTCAAATAACACATTATAAACTAGAGCCTCTACCTTATGTCACCTCACAAACACCGCAGCGTTCGACTTCATTAAGTACCCGTAAATATACACATAAGGTCGTACTCCCTGCAGGAGAGCGTCCTACGACCAAGGGTGGTGCGATCATGCCCATACATCGCATAGTACCACCTATGTAAGGATCCAGACATATGTATACCACAGCCTGAGGGCTAGGTTTATACACATAGTTATAACGGTTTTAAGTACACATAGTTCCTTGTAAACAATTTCTTATAACAAGTTGACTCATTTTGAAAACAAGTTTAAAAGTTTGGGGGCGTATTCACCTTATCTCTTTAGGATCGGCTTCACTCACCGTCCAATGGTCTTTCCCTTTCTTTATCTCGCACCTATAGTACGAGTATAAATATTTGTTAGTCGGATACACGATTCGGCTTAAGACCTTTAGTCTTATATCTCAATCCGCGATTGAACCTCTAGTTCAATTCTTATTTACTTGAAAACCTCTTGTTTAAAAGTAAATTTATAAACCTTTAGTTTATATTCAAAACCCGACGTTTCTTCTTCTCCAAGAAACGTAATCTTTTATTATTTAAGAATACTCTTTATTCTTTAAATAATATTTTCATAACAAAGAATATATACATATATACTTACACACATATATATGTTATCACTATATTCCACACTCAAACTTTCATTTGTTTCTTTGTTATGTTTTCTTTTCTTTTCTTTTATCGAGGTATCGAGTATATCCTCGACTTAAGGCCAAAGCCTTGAATATAATATTTGAATTATATTGAATTTGTTATTACACCTAACCTTAGTGGCGTATAGAAACTCTAGGGACTTGAGCAGCACTCCGACGCCGCTTTACTCGATACGTTTATCGAGGAATGCCAAATCTTCAACACTCGAGGACACGACTCTCGAGATTCCTCGTCATTATAACAACACCTTCTTGATTGTGTGTGGCTAGAGGGTTGGCAAGTACTTCAAGTAAATGTTATACACAAACGAAGGATCGTGGCACGCTTATCGAAGTAAATCGTTTATATATTCTAGAGAGAGAGTAGAGAGAGGTGGGAGCAGGTTTTGGTGTGCAGAAATAGGCTGCCCTTGGCCGCTATTTATATACAAATTTCTGGGTCCCATCGCATACCGCGCCCATCGCGTACCGCGATGGGTCTCTTAGATGATCCATCGCGTACCGCGATGGGTTGAAAAATCAGAATTTTCATAATTAACCCTCAACTTTGGAATTTGACAATTTTAGTTCTTAGACTTTGAAAAATTGATACTTTGAACTCGAAATTTTCACGATGTTACATTTTACAATCACATAATAATTTGAAAATGACTTTAACACGTAAAATCTTTTGTAAGGGCCCGCTCTCTCATTACGCAATACATTCTTGAACCCCTAATGACTAGCCATTATGCCCCACCTATGATCTTAGGTCATTAGGATTTAAGAATCTATTGGCTTGAATATGTTTTTTTTTTAATTTCTAAAAACTCTTTGTTTGTGAAGAAAATATTTCTTATGATAAATAAAGAGTTTAATGTCAAATATATATATATATATATATATATATATATATATATATATTACTATATGAGCGCAAGATAGTGGTTCAAATGAATGTTAATATACTAGTAGAGTCAAGTGTGATAATTTTCTCTCAACCTTATATCCAGGGGCGGAGCTACCCATATCGCACGGGGGTCGGCCGACCCCTGTGAAAAAATAATAATTAGTACTGTTATAGTGTTATAATTCGAACCGACCCCTGTGAAATTTAGTCACCGACCCCTGTGAAATTTTAAAACCTGATGGGTGATAGAAAGAAAAGTAGAAGAAAAAAAGGTAGTATGGCCAGAAAATTTTCCTCCAACCGGTGCAACGGTGGTTTCATTATGTTATTTGGAAGATGAAATAGAAAGTGAAACACACACGACCTGCACTGCCCTAATTGATTTTGAGTTACATGGGCTTTTTAAAAATTGTTTTGGCCCAGTCAAAAAGTTAACAAAGTTCCATTTAATTTATTGTATATTTAGATATCTTTATTGTGCAAAACTAAATAATAAAATAGTAACTCCAACTATATAAATTCTTTATTATACTGATCGAGTTAACCTAGGGACATAAATTTTTTGGTTTTTTATTATTTACATTTTATTTAATTTTATTAACAGCTTTTCTATTTATTAGATTTATATGTATTTTTCATAACTTACCTCCATACAAAAACCTTAAAACGAATATTGAGCGGTGCCTAGAGTTAACAACTTAAAATCGGTCAAATGGCTAAATATCAAACAAAAAAAATATAACTTTTATATACGTTTATCTAAGTAGGAATTATATTTTATATATTTTCTACATGATACGACCCGACCGGAACGACTGAACTGGACCAAAAAGTTATATACCGATTTAACCGACCCGTATAGCTGAACTGGAAACGAAATTTTTTTTATATATAAATGAGTATTGACCCAAAAAATTTCCGACCCCTGTGAGAAAATTTCCTGGATCCGCCACTGCTTATATCAACTTCTCGGCCTTCAACCATAAGTTGTTCTTTACTAGACTTCTCTATAAACTAGTAGAGTCCATCACTCCATTGTGGCAAATTTCTCTGAAAGAGGGTAAACATTACCAAACTTCTTTATTACAATGTCGAATGAATCACCATATCCATCTCAGTCTCAACGAATTAACCACCTTTATGTTGTCTTGCTAATCTAACTAATTATCACATTTGCTCTTTTGACTAACTTGCCATTACTGATCACCGCTGATGTGCCGTTATTTGTCACTATGCATCACACACTCATTCATAATTGATCATGAACTTGAGAGCCTCATATCACAATATGTTAGATAAATTCTATAACAAAGAAACTAGAACTAGATAACTTTTACTAATGGCAAACCAATGATTAATAATAAAAAAAATACATAAACCAGAATGCATTGTGAAATATGGGTTTTTTATACCATAATCAAGGAAACTTTTCAATGTTGATTGCATGAGACTAGTTGTCTTATAGTTATCTTGCCTTGGTCCTTTTTCGGACTCTTCATCTATTGTATCTCCATGTCCGATTCCAACAATAGATGAAACAAACATGTTGGGAGTTTGATTCGTAATTTGATACATCCAATCCAATCTCACTTAGTAAAGTTAATTACTTGCTACAAACTCATAGTTTGTAAACTTATATCATGCATATGTATGCTTTAATGTTGTTGTATAACATCACGTACATTTTCTTAAATAACTAGCCATCAATGGCCATAAATGATTTAAGTTAAAAAGGGAAACACCAATAAATCAAAAACTGGCACAACTTCACATCTCATAATAAAGAAAGAGAGGTAGAAAAGACATTTATTGGCAACTTTATAATCAAACATTTTGGAGCTTTGCAAGTATCTCCTACTTTAACAAAGGTAGTTCATGCAATTTTTTTTGTAATTTTGTGTTGATTTGAAAGGCTCGTAAAATTTTAGTGTTAAAACGTCGCTTATTTGGTTTAAAAATAGATCAAAGCCCCCATATTAAGAGTTGGATAACTGGTTTGCTTTTAATCTTAGCTCTTTATTTATGTAACCATGGGTATGTTATAAGTTTCTTACCGAAAGTTTGATACGCTTTAATATATTATATGTTTTACCATCGATATTAAACGAGAGAGAGATAGAGATAGATACATTAATTGTTATATTTTTTTATGAAATTACAAATTTAATTAAACAACTAGCAAGACGTTAAAAACAAAACAAAAACAATAAAATCAGAAAGAGAAACCAAATCAGTCCTTCCATAACATTATTAGGACATATGCTAGCACATGTTGAAGTTCCTCACACAGTGTCACACATTTATTGGTCCACTTTCACTTTTAACCAAATGGACATTAAAGCTAAAAGACTATCAATATCAACACAAGAAAAAAATCTAGGGGCATTTTGGACCTCCTTCCTTTGTCTTCCAGTTGTTGTAACAAGGGCAAACTTGTTTATTCCCATAATACCCCGGTGGTACACAAAGACACTTGGCACAACATTTCTGACAGAAAAGCATGCATGGTTTGTGGTACTGTGTCTTGCTGCATCTCCTTATGCATTGCCCGGGGCATTCTAGTCAATAACCACAAAAATATCAGTGTAATTACCATACTACCCTTGACCAAGTAATCTGTTAGTCAACAACTGGACAGTAATAAAGCTGAAATGTCACAGATATTTTGACCATAAAATAATGTGTGAATCTACTCATGCCAATTGACTATAATTTTCACTTATAATTAATTCTCAAAACAACTCTAGACACATAACATTAATATTTATCCGTCAACACGGCACGTATAGATACGCAACTAGTGTATGAAAAGTGGAACTGATATGAGTCGTATAAGTCTATATGACTCGTATAAGTGACGGTAATCCAGGGTCAGAGTTTAGAGGTAGTGTTTAAACTACAGATGAGCATTTGATACCGAGTATCAGTACAGTACTGGTACACATACCGGTACTAGTATTTTCAGTATGGTATTCAATAACCACTTTTTCAAAAATTTGGTATAGGTATTTTGATACGCTGGTACGGCATCAATATCATCCCTAGTTCAAATTCCTCATTCTAACACACGATTGTTTTAATAAAAAAAAATTATCTGAATATCATGACATAACCGGTGCTGGTGCTGCAGTGGAATTTAAATTTTTTTTAACAACCACAATTTTATTCGTTAAAGAGTAGTGGTTATATCATAATCAAAGGCAAACAGATAATAAGTTGCGTCGTTAGCCTTTTTTGAAAATAGTAAAACCAAGTCGTTTAAAACTTACGAGAGCTTTTCAAACTTCCAGGACCATAACCATGGTGATGTCCTCCTCCTTTAGCTAAAACCTATAAACAAAAACACAAATGTAATGTTAATAAACAAATGCAACACAATGTAGTGTGTGTGTGTGTACAATGTGGCAAACTAACCATGGTGACAGCTAGCAGAGCCAAGAGCAAAATAGTGATGAACTTAGCCATGGGTGTAAGAAAAATGGTTTGGTTGGAGAATGCATGTGGGATATTTATAAAGAAACAATGTCTTTATTGTTGGGTAACTGTTACTAGACAGAATGTTGGTCCACATTTGGATCATATAAATTCATGGTTAAGAAACATATATAGGGTAAAATGATAGTTACTACTAACTACTAAGTCAAATTATTTATTATTATAGCATATTTTTTATAGATAAAGGATACACTAAAATAATTTTTTCGTACAAAAGAGTATGAGTGAAAAACGACCCTTGAGTTCACTTAAAAAACGGTGGCATGGTTGTAATAGGGAAAAAAAATTATAGGTTGTGTTATTATGTGTCTTCATGCGTAATAAGTTTTCTTTATACGTAATTATTTATTTTGTGCATAATTTAGATTTCATATTTATAATAACGTCACTATGTGAATTGATGTACAATTTAAAGACTTCAAACTGTAAGAATTATTATACGTAATCTTGACCCTACATCTTTTATATCGATTTAAATGACCATTCATCATTTTAACTTTTTTTTCATACTCATTTTCTTATGTGACGCGCATAAACCTTTTAGACTATTCCTATTATAAAACTTTAGCGTCATTAATTAGCTCTTAGATTTTTTATTCAAATAAATAAAACCATGTTCGTCGTTTCATCTACCATCAAATTACGCATTTGTAACCATCATCAATATCGGTGATGTTTTAAAAAGTTTTTGTTACCGGGAGCGAACATGGATCATGTGAAAAATAAGAATTACTTATATAATTAAGTATTATTTAATTTATTCCTAATTAATTTTATTAATTAACTCAATTCTATAACTCAAAAGCGGTCCAACTCGCCGCATTGACCCAAGGACGGCGAAATTAAGTCCAAGAGGAATGGTTAATAGGTCAACGCGTAACAAACTATAATAGTTTTAAATCAAGCGGTTAAAATGTGGATCATTATGATCCAATGTGTGGTTTAAGATTTATTTGTAGATCCACAAACTCAATTTAGTTAGTAATTTCATTGACCCTATCAGCCTATCTTCTCTGGTTCTATATTTATATTTTCTTTACTAATTATAGATTTTATTGTTTCAACATAATAACGTATCAAGAAACTTAATCCTAGGATTTTTTTTTTAGATCAATAAAATTGAAGTTCTCTTGGCCTTGTGGTTTGCGCCCATGCATGTGTAAATAAAGAACAAGATTTGTGGGGCACTGACTTTAACAAACAAATAACTTAAGTCACAATTATGTTGATAGTTTATAATTTAGGAATAGGCACGAAATAAGAAAAAATTAATTACATAATGACCTTACAATTTTAAAACAATTAGAGTTTTAACTAAAAGATCCACGGTTAGCCTTCTGGTCTAATAACATGAGAGCGATGGTTAAGACTTGAGATCTTATAGTCTCATGTTCGAAATCATATTTAATAGGTTTACCATAGTGATGGTTTTTCTCTTTAATGATGTTCCTGTATGAGTCTGACTTGGAGTCTGAAGAATCAAAACCAATATGAACGATTGAAATCTCGTCATACTCAATCGAGTATTAATGTAATTCCAAAGGTTGTTTAAAAACTAGAAGGTCCGGCATGTTTATTTCAATTTTGATTATTATAATACAGAATAATTCTTCTTAAACTACACATAAACAACCAAATTTATGTCGAGGGTTGATAAAGACATGTCATGGCGTAATCATAAATATAGCCATTCGTTATTCTAGATGAATAATGGGCGTGGGTTTATTTAATTTTTTTAATGGAACTTTGTTCTAGAAACATTTTTCAATCAATTATTATATACCTATATGCAATGAAATTGGTTGTTCTAAAAAAATATACCTATATACCATCTACATGATTTATCTTGGATAGAACTACTAAGAGCTTTTAAGGTTAATGAAATGTCTTAAAGTTTTCCTTTGAACTACAAGATAATTTTGTTGTTCCATTGTCATCTCGAAGGCTATTGATATCAAAATCCGCATGACTAGTCCTTGATCGTGATAATGACGTAGGGGAGAATGCAGAATCGTCTTCAATCAATGAACTTCTACGGACCTTCGCAATTTACGATCTTTAGTGTAGTCAAAGTCATAGGTGAGAAGTTCTTTATGTGATTATGATATGAAATGTTATTTTTAAATAAGTTTCTTTTGATTTCCTAGGACTTGAACCCATAACTTTTAGATATTTAAAAGACTTTGTCTCTGTTACTTGACCACCAGCACCAAGACTTTATGACATGATACTAAGTGTGAGCTTATGGGATGTGGCCATGAAAGTAAATTATGTAGAGAGATGGGTTGTTTTGAAAAAGTGAATGCCCATTCTCATATTGAGATAAGTGTATTTATGGTTTGGTTACTTTGTAATAAGTTGCCTTTAACACTATGTATGACAAATTGACAAGTGTCTATATATTGTTAACTTAATTGGT
Source organism: Bidens hawaiensis (assembly GCF_021521415.1). Taxonomy (NCBI): domain Eukaryota; kingdom Viridiplantae; phylum Streptophyta; class Magnoliopsida; order Asterales; family Asteraceae; genus Bidens; species Bidens hawaiensis. Next base: position 133,251 of record NW_027493862.1, read on the forward strand.
CTTCCAAGAGTGCATAGCCCACCGATCCAACACTTTGTCTACGGACTACGGGTTTGTTTTATACTTTTATTGGTATTTATTGTTATGCTGCTAACATGTATTAAATGCTTGATGTGCTACCTATGATATGTGGTATGGTTTCAACATGTCCGAATAGGTAGATAATTTTCAGCTTTAGAGCTCATTTTTTTCCATTTTGTTTTTTGTGGCTATATATGTAATAGATTCGGTATCTATATATTCGTCTAAGGATATATTTTTCAATACAATAGTTAAATGGCAGGTCGGTTTTTAGTTAATGTCGTCATGATGTTATTATACTTCGGTAGGCTGGTGTCATCCATGTTATCTGGCTTACGCGGTAACTTCATTTGTGTTTGCACGGAGGTTTGGAGTTGGTGTACTTCGAATATATTGGTAGTCTGAGTGTGTTTAATGTCTCCTTATTTTAGTTCACTCTAGTTTAATTGATCAAACAAAACTATCCTACTAGTTTAAATTTTAATCATTGTTATCCCGAGTCTCGACAGCATGTTGTTTAGTGTTTATAGTTTTTACAGTTGTTTCAATTTTATATTGATGATTCAGGAACAACTTCCCTACAACTGAGAAATCCAATATCCAAACAACATAATTAAACTAAACCTAAGACAAAATATAAACCTAATGCATCCAAATTTATTAGACCACTAGTGATAGTTTAGGGTTACAAGGGTGGTGTGCATATAATGAGCAATTGAGCACCAAATATCAATATCACAAAACATCGTGGTCTAATATGTTTGAAGTTATCAAATGGTTTGATTTCTTTTTTAATATGAAATTAACTAATTGATAAGCCGGCTCGTGTTGTAACTTGTGTACCAATCACGGTATGACAAATGAGTCAAACTTAAACTTAATCGGCCATGGGCTTGACTCGACCGGTTAAACCCCTAGAGTTTGATATTTTGCAACTTTATAACCTTCTCTTTCACTTCGAAAATCATTATTGCCAATACAATGTAGCAACTAGCTACCAATATTGCATGTTTAATTGTTTAGTATCTTAATGGGCCTTTTGGGCCAATCAATACACACAAGATGTGGTTTATAAGAGTTTCATGGGCTAGGGCATGCAAACTAGCATTAAAATTTGGGTACGTCAGAATTATTAGAGGTCCCATTGCCTTGCATCCAATTAGAATTGAACCTACGAATTCATTTTTTACATAAAAAAAGTTTTTAGAAAAAGGTTTATACCTTATAGGCTATTAGAAATTATGATCGATTTTCAACTTAGAACGCCAACATTACCTTAGTATACATTTAATTTCATTTAAAACCATCAAAAACGATTTTATAATAAAAGAATAACAAAAAAAGCTATCAACGGGTATATATGTGGGCCCACGGCCCTTCGGCCAAGATTTACCAACAGCTGATTTATCAACAACTGGTTAACAAGAAAAATCTTAGATAAGAATTTGGTCGGTGTTTTATTCGACATAAACTTGTTCCTTGTCATCGTATTTCACCATAAGATGTTAGTTGACATATTAAGGTTTTTTTTGGAGGTTTAGTTAAAACAAAAAATGTAAACGTTTATTTTGAGATGATTAATTTGTTTTTATTAAATTCCTCTTATAAAATCCATGAACATAAGTATAACTCTGTTGTTTTATAATCAATTTTAGGTTGATCTAGTAGCTCGAAGTATGGACTGTCAACATGGCCAATGGGTCATGGATGAGTGCTCGTTTTTACTTTTTACTTTTTACTTTTTACTTTATATAGATTTGACTATTTTTTAGAAAACTGAGGTATATAAAGAAGTAAATGGTAAAAGTAAAAGCATGTAAACTAAATATCATATGATAAAAAGGCACGCGGTGATGACATCACCAGTCACCTTGCCCTGTCCCTGTAACATTCTCCAATAATGATATATCTCAACATTTTCTTTCCAACATATCATTTTACTGTTTTAGGTAAAAAGTAAAAGTTTATTCATAGTTTCATTCCATGTTGTAAAAGTAGGTCTACAAGGCCGAGTGCTCTCCGAGTACTCGCTACAAGGTATGGTGCCGAGGGGAGTTTCTTTAACTCCGCCTAGTTACTAAAAATTGTTCAAAGGTGGTCAACATTAGTCAGAATCACATCTAGTCGGTTAACTTGGGTCTATTTTCACTTAAAAAATACAACATAATTCGTATTTCTATAATATTAAAGAACGAATTAGAATAATTTAGTGTTTAAAAATGTATTTTTTTTATTTATATTGAGATTCACTTATTTTATTGTGACTATTAGTAAACTTATGATATTTGAAATATATATATTACCTAAAAATTAATTTTCTTTATATTTATCATGTCCGAGTACTCTCCGAGTACTCCCCGAGTACTCCGAGTACTCCCTCCAAGGCAGTCGGCCGCCTAGGGACCGCCTAACGACATTTGCAACATTGGTTTCATCTAATCAAAATATCTTGTAATGAGTACAAAATGCTTTGTTTTAAGCTAACGTTAATAATTTCAAAGTATCTTAATTAAGTGCTTTAGGCAAAAGGTGCCACAATAACACTTTTACGAAAGTATTGCGAAACTAGTCTTTGGCCGATGTAAATTTTATCAACAATCGTCACAACTGCAAACGCCATATAATATGTCAAATATGGCTTGCTATACTGAAGAAACACCAGTCGAACCCCGACAGATTACGAATAACCTGAGGGTTAGATAGACGTTTCCCACGAGGGGTTAATTCCGGCAAGATGGTTCTTCCGATAACCTGCAAAACAGACACCGTGAGCTCGTCACTAAGAAAGGGGGGGTTCCTCCTTGTGACCACCCTCCGGCGTGAGAATCAGTCTATATTACTCTTTGAATATAAAAGTATATTAAGAATACTAGAGCAGTTATCAGGTAAATTATACAAGATATTAGATGATGAAATGATAATACCATTTGATGTCTTTTATAGCCGAATGTGGGTTTCCAAGGAGGTTTAGCCGGCCTAGTACTCTGCCAACTGTGGCCTACACACGTGCTCTGCTGGTAATTGGTGGATAGGCAGCGGCTGATAGTGACCAGGCGTGCTGTTCACTTTTCCTTTTCCACCAACTACAGGCTAGGCACGTGGTATGGCAGGAGTTGGTGAGTAGGCGGCGGCTATTGGTCACAGTGCTGTGGCGTGCTGTCTGCCATGCTGCTGTCAGTGAGCTGTCGTATCCTTGGTCAGATCTTTTGTCCATACCTCGTCAGGTATCACACAAAAGATCCTCCATTATTATACGGACTGGCTCATTTAGGCGGGAGTTTTCCCCCTCCCGCCTTTATGCGGGAATGTTCCCGACTTTGCTCATTCCTTCTTCAGGTGACTACTGAATTATTACGAGTTTGAGCCTTATGCGTGTAGCCATGCTGCGCGGGTGGCCAGTCCCTAATGGCGGGTATCCGCACCTGCGGGAACAGGCGGATACTTGGAAACCATAGGGAGGCATTTCCTGCGGGACCAGCTTGCGTACCGCATGTGAGGTCGTCACAACTCTGAGCGTGGTGGGTCCTGCGGGTTTGGTAGGTCGCGGCGCAGACGTCCCTATGGTGAAGTCTGCGGGTTCAACTGCGCAGACGTCCGTTTAAGGAGTCTTGCGTGTTCAACTGCGCAGACGTCTCCTTTTAAGGGAGTCTTGCGGGTCCTAACCACCTCTGCTGGGACCTACCTCTTCATTAAGTGCTTTAGGCAAAAGGTGCCACAATAACACTTTTACGAAAGTATTGCGAAACTAGTCTTTGGCCGATGTAAATTTTATCAACAATCGTCACAACTGCAAACGCCATATAATATGTCAAATATGGCTTGCTATACATTTGTGATTTGCCAATCATTAGTTTATTTTTAAAGAAGGCAACGTAAACGTTTCATATTTCAGGGTCACCCTAGACAAAAATTTTCTAAAAGATATATTTCTATAGGTTAAGTACGACACACACTTGTTCCCACTGTAGGACACCTAAAGCAACATTAGTGTTGGATATGGCAAAAGGTCAAAACTTGCTTGAAATATCATGGATATCATTTGTATGTGAAATCTTTGAATTATATTTCAAAGAGTTTCAAGTATTATTAATTTTACATATTATATTTATATTTCTTGTTTTTTATTTTTTATTTTTAAAATCTCTAAGTTAAGTTTTACAGTTAGCTTGGTGTAGTTTCACTAATCAAAAAGTAAATCCTTTTTAATGGCGTTTGGAGCCGACAAATATGCCCAATATCCAAGTTAATCTTCTGAAGACGGGTTTCTTTTGAAGTTGGAGTCTCCAGGCCGAACTCATCTAAGAACACTATGAAGGAGAAAACCTTTCATTCTAAAAGAAATTCAATGAGTCAAGTTTCAAAACTAAAACCTTAGTTAATAATTACCTTAGTATACATTTAATTCCATTAGCTTCATCTAGGGCTGTCAATTCCTGACACGACCCGAAACCCGACACGAAAAAATATAGGTTTTGGGTCGGCTGACACGACCCGTTTTCTTAAATAGGTCAACCCGAACCCGACCCGTAAAAATATGGTCAAACCGAACCCGACCCGTCAAAAAGTGGGTTGACCTTTTAACCCGTTTAAAAAACTTTAATAAAGTTAATATTTTGATTTTAGAGATAATAAGTATTAAATTTTAAAGTTAAATAATATGATGTATAATTTTTTATACATTATTAACTTTTAAAAATTAAACTAATTACTTATTAAATATTTTTATCCACTCTTCACTTCCAGTATTTATATTCTATTAGTCATAACCGTCTATTCTTTTATTATTTCCATTAGTTTATTCTTATGCTAAGCAAACTATGTGAACCTAAGTTTGTTAAATGGAAATGAGAGATAAATACACAAAAACAATTAGATCTATCACAAAGTTATTAAAATGTTTTATATGAATAAGAGTAATTGATTATATAGGTTATTAATAAGCCACTAGATATTAATCATATTCGTAAATGAACGTAAAATGGGTTGACCCGAAATACAACCCGAACACGACACGAATAAATATATGGGTTGGGTTAGCGTTGAAGAATCTCAACACGCCAACCCGCCAACCCGGAACCTATTAACCCGATAACCCGCCAACCCGACACGATTGACACCCCTAGCTTCATCCATATTAACCACTAAATCACATTTGTAATAGCCTATAAGAAAGAAAGAAAAAAACAATAACTAACAAACAATTAATTAATTAATAATTTATTAGCTTCTAACATAAGTAAGTAAAATAAAACATTAGCTTCATCCATACTAACAACTAAATCACATTTGTAACGTTACTAAATAGATCTATTGTTGTGACATTTGATTCTTTGAAACAATAAAACCAATACCATCACCCGAAGAATTGTTATCATACATTAATACTAATGTTGCTAGTGACATCTGTCTTGGCTTTGTTGTTATGCATTCAAACCTTAAAACACATTTTTATCAACACCAATTTCGTTGCAAAACACAATAATAATATCTTCATTACCGTTTCCCATCTTCCTCTCAACTCTTTCCGCAAATAGGACAAAGCTGCCCCTCACCTGAGGTGCACGCTAATGGGTTTAACTACCAGAGTTAATGTGACATTCGTCAATTTCGGGTCTCGTTTGTATTCGTTTTTGTATTCGTTTATCATGTAAACCGACCAATTTTGTAAACCAAAGCTTAAGATATAATCAAAATGATGGATTTTATGTTACAATATTGTTTTACACTTGTTGGGTCTTGAAAACATTCTTTTTGTTCCTTAAAACTCCTTAAAATGACTTAAACCAAACTTTGGGGACTATTATTGCCATTTACCAAAAACTTGTTTGACCATTTCAACCATCACATGCATCTTTACCCTATTTGTATGAACCATACTCTTACCATTATAAAAGCAAGGCTCCATACACAATTTTGGTTGTTCATCTTCTCCAAAATCTCTCTCAAATCCAAGTATTTATCTTCAACATTTTGTTATTTTGATTTCTTAAGGTCAAGTAACTATAGTCTTTCATTTTAACTTGTTCATCTAATATTACTAACACTTGAATATGGTGGTACAACATATATATAATACACACCCCTTGTTTCCTTTATTTGTTACTTCACCGACTCCGGTTGATTAAGTTTCGAATGTCATAAGGCAAGGCTTCATGGAGGACTTCGTTTTCTTGATATATGTTTACACACACATAACTTATTATACATATCACTTATGACTAACTTCTAACCCTTTTTAGTTTGTTCATCTTATTTACATGTTCCATGGTGTGGGTTTGTATAAGACTAACCTCGGTTTAACCGAAACTAGTCCAAACCGGAAACCGAACTTTTGTTTACTAGTTTTGTTAAAATAGTTGTTTAAACATGTTTATTGCTAGATTTGAGTTTCAAAAATCATTTTTACAAGTTCTTTGATATTAAGCATATGGAATCCATCTATGAACTCGTTGGGAGATGGAAACCGAACTAACCCGAAACTTTTGCTTAAAAGACTTGTAGTTAACTTTTTTGTTGTAAAATTTAAGTTTTCTTCATTTATAAACCAATATACAAGTTCTATGATATTTGGGCATGTAGAAACTATCTATGAACTATTTGTGAGATGGAGACCGAACCAAACCGAACTATACCGACTTTTACTCGCTTAAGACACACAAGTGTGTTTTTAGCTATCAAGACTTGTATATTTCTTTAAAAATTAGTTTACAAACTGATTTTAATTATTTTCTTAAGTACTTGGAATTGTTGGACCCAACTTGATCTCATCACATAGTTTGGACCGACAAAACCGAACACTCGCTTAACGTGCGTTGTTAGTTCTAAACAATAGATCTAAATACTTGGTTAAGTGTTAGTATATTTTAATGAGTTATCTCATAACAATTAATATGTTGTAAAGTTGACTTTGGGTTTGACCATCTGTCAAGACCCGAATCGACAACCCGAACACTCGTTAAAAACCCGTTTTAGTATCTTTGTCCCAAAGGAACTTACATTTTAGCATTTTTCCCACCTTATTACTTAACATTGGTTAAGTAAATATTAAGGTTAGATATTTTAACCCGGTTTCGAGCAAACTTACGTTTTTAAAGGATTGTTATTATAAATTCTTAAATAGTTACATTTTAAACCTTGAACTTTAATTGTTTACTTTTTGCAACAATTATTTTATTTAAAGATCTTCAAGACAACCATTCTAAATCCAAGATTTTATTGTCATTTAGGCCTTGCTCGTTAAACTTTATCCATCCGGTTATTCATCTTTTACCGATCAAGTTTTATACTTGAACGTGAGTAACTTCATACCCCGTTTTCTATCTTTTGTTTTGAGGTGACATTTCATACTTATTCAAATCAAATGCTTTATACTTGAGTCTTAAACCACAAACGTTGTTGTATACTTTACTTGAATAATTGCTCGATTTGTTGTTCTATGCTTATATGCCTATCTGTTTATCGCTTTCGGTTGGTGGAATCTATAAATCCTAGACTACTTGGCATCCCCTTGTAGCAAGGTGTCGTTAACGTAATGCAATTAACGATATTCTATTAAATCCTAGACTACTTGGCAATCCCTTGTAGCTAGGTGGCGCTAACGTAATTCTATTAGCGATAGTCAATTTATCCAAGTTTATAGCTATTATTTATGGTTTTGTATACTAGTTCTGTGGCTTTTCATACTATATATCTATTGTTCAAACTTATGAATTGCTCATCAACCTTTGTGTTGACAACTTTATTTTATGAAATGTTACATGTTTGCATTTAGGTTGATTATGGAGTTCGGTGAAGAAAATGACACAAATACCGTTAGGATATTAGCAAAAATGAACAATATTTGATTTGCTATATTTTGCTATATTTTGTTGTATTTGACTTATGAATATTTGGTTATGTGATATTTTCGATGTTGTGAAATGAAATGAGTTTGTTAAATATTGTCGCTTTAAATAGTATCATGCGCTTATGGGCAATTGTTACACCTCGGCATGTTCCGCCGCCTTTGGTCGGGGTGTGACAGATTGGTATCAGAGCCATGACAATTAAGATAGGTGGTTAGACGTAACGACCTAGAATTGTTATGCTTAGGGTCCTATACGTATGTTCATACGTGTTTACTCTATTTTATTGTTCATATCGCATGTTTATTTATGAACTTGTTTAAAATTCACCAATATCCTAAATGTTCACATACACACACTTTCATAGTATTTCCAAGGTATCCTTATCTTAAAACGCAAAAAGTAGATTTTTATTGTGTTTTATGGATTACAAGATTTACTTGGATCCCGTTGTTTCAAATCCCTTAAAGGTTGCTTTTATATCGGGTTTGTAGCCATCATAGAAAACGAGACATTATAAAATGACCATTTGACAAAAAGATTCCTAGGATCGAAGGTGATTTACATACCTGGGATGGTTGAGTTATAATGCTCGTTTTCTAGGCCATAAACAGTGTATAAATGTTAATTCTTTAAGTAGTCGAATACGAGCGTTCCGGTCGTCATCCTAATTTTTCGGTGTTAAAACAATAGGGCTACGGTGATTTCGTGGACTAGTGTTTTGGCATGACGTTGTATCTCGATTTATTGTGTTATCATTGTTATTTGAGTCTAAAACATGAAAAAGTCGCGGTGGTTACGTGCACATGTTTGGACTCCAACGTGGTGTTTTATAAAACCTTTTATTTAGTGTTGGAATATCAAGTCATGGTGATTTCATGCGCGATTCTTCCGACTCTATAAATCTCAAAATCTCAAATTTTCAAGCCTTAACTATCTCAAAAAAAAAATCATTTACGTTTTGTTTACGGTTTTGTTATTTATAAACAAAGTTTTATATTTTATCTAACACTAACATCTTCTCCATACTAACTCTAGGATTCACAAATCAAAAATCGAAATCTCATTTTATTTTATACACCTTTATATTCATTTCCTTTTATCCAAAACTTATCCCATTTTCTTTATAAATGTAAGCATGCCTCCGCTAAGACGCCAACCGCGATATGACTCCACCCGACGTATGGCCGCTCTCGTCGCCAAGCAAATGGCCGCGGTGATTCCCGAACTTATGACCCAAATACAAGCAAACCAACCCGCACTCGTTGTTGCACCTATTGAACCCAAACCCGCATCCTACCAGCTTAAACAATTTACTAGTGCCAACTCGGCCGAATTCTTTGGAACTAACTGTGCGACTACCTTGTTGCAATGGTTCGAATCTGTGGAGAATGTGTTTTTACACAGCGAATGCCCCGAAGCGAAAAAGACAAACTTCGCTTCAAGCATGTTTAGGGGAACCGCCCTAACATGGTGGGGTAGTGTTATTAATACTATTTTATTATTATTATCACTACTATTATTATTAGTATTAGTATTATTGCTAATGTCATGGTTATTATCATTATTTTTTTTATAAATATCAAAGTTGTTAATATTATTATTGAAGATGATATTATTATTATTTATTAAGATCATATTTCTATCATTTATTTATTAGCAATAAGATTATTATATATTTGTGAATTCGTTTAGAAACCGAACCAACATCGAGTATGATGTCATTATTACTATTAATATTATTTATTATTATTATCATTTCTTATCAACAACACATTATAATTAATACAAAGATTCCTATTCAATAACTATTAATATTAGTATTATTAATAATAAGTATTGTTATAATTATTATACTATATTAGTATTATTAAAAGTAATTATTGATATTATTATTAACATCATTATCTTATATATATATATATATATATATATATATATATATATATATATATAAATCTATTTTTTAAAGTCATTATTATCGTTACTATCTTTAACATTAATAATATTATTATCAATTCATTTTTATAAAAACCGAACCCTTGATTTAAAACTCGTCTTGTTTCTATTTAATATTGGTTTAGTTATTTAAAAGTCCAATAAAATAATATTTTTATTCTAATTATTAATTAAGTACGAGTCCCTAATCGTTAACAAATTAATAGACAACCCGATTAATAACCGAACCTTCTTGTTCAATGTTTCCAATATAGTTTCATTATGGTTTCAAGTTCATTAATATATATTACATTATTTATTTTAGCTAAGGTGTTTATCGTTTCAAGTCGGATTCGTTCGTTTCGTTTACAAGCTTTCTATTTGTCGATCACTTATTAGTTTCTCAATTCATCAATCGAGGTGAGTACTTTCATACCCTTTTTTCCATCTTCCGTGTTGGGGTGACATTTCATACTTATCAAACTAAATGCTTTATTTACTTGAATCTTAAACCCACAAACGTGATTGTATACATTACTTAAATACTTGCTTGATTTGGTGTTCTATGCTATATGTCTATGTGTTTATCGCTTTCGGTTGGTTGAATCTATAAATCCTAGACTACTTGGCATCCCCTTGTAGCAAGGTGTCGTTAACGTAATGCAATTAACGATATTCTATTAAATCCTAGACTACTTGGCAACCCCTTGTAGCTAGGTGGCGCTAACGTAATTCTATTAGTGATTGTCAATTTAGCCAAGTTGTTGCTTTTATTTATCGTTTGTATACAAGTTTTTGTGGCTTTTATTACTATATACTTATATGCTCAAACTTATGAATTGCTCACCAACCTTTGTGTTGACAAACTTTATTTTATGAAATGTTACAGGTTTGACTTTTGTTGACTCGAGGACTTGATGAAAACGTTACCAAGACTGTTAGGATATTAGTAAAACGAACAACATAATTGCTACTTGTATTCAACTTGTTTGTGTGGACGAGATGTGTTGTTTATTGATTTGTTGAAATAAAATGAGTTGATTAAATATTGTCACTTTAAATAGTGTCTTGTGTATTTGTCAAATCACGTTGCACCCCGGCATGTTCCGCCTTTGGTCGGGGTGTGACACATTCTCTGACCTAACCCTAATTCGTTAACGGAGAGTTAACGAACTAGAGGTGATTCGTTAAGTTGATTTGCTAAGGAAAGAATAACGAACTAGCCTTAGTTCGTATCCAGATTCGTTAAGGAAAATATAATGAATTAACCTCAATTCGTTATAGTCAATCGTTAAAGGAGATAACGAACTAGAAGGTCCAATTCGTTACAGAGGGGTCATTCGTTAAGGTCCAATTCGTTAAAAAGGACCAGTTCGTCATAAGGTCCAACTCCAATTCGTTAGGAACTGGGTAACGAACTAGAAGTTTAATAAAATGACAGAATAATCCCTGGACCTAGAAAAGAATATTACAGAGAAGCCCTTGAACTTTTTATGTGAGCAAATTCATTAACGATTAAAAATCCTAATGGAAAATGTATTACGACAGCTTAACCCCAGCCAGGGGCTCTGCCCCTTGGACCCCGCTAGGGGCTGCCGCCCCTAGAACCCCGCTACCAGGGGCGCTGCCCCCGGACCCCCGTTCGTTGTGGGTTATATAAATATAGAAATACGATATGATTAATAATAGTTAATTAATACATGTAATCATTATACAGTTAGCCGTGCACAGCTCAAGAAGAGAATAACTATTAACGGTGAACGTAACCGCATTCAGGTGAGTTCTAGCCCCATTCCTTGTTATGTTTTTGGGTTGTGTGCATACTCGATGTGATTAGTTAATACCCTTATCCTAAGAGATAAGTGTATGCCATATATGTATTATGTGAAAGATGTGAATGATTGCTTGTCAGTGCGTGAACGATCTTCGGATATTGCACGTATTGGCAAGTTATGATTATGGATATAATGTTGTGTATAATGTATGAATGATATGTACGTATGTTTATGAATGAACGTAAGAGATAGCCAGGTACAGAAGAAAGGGACTGAGCCCTAATAATACTCAAGGCAGAAAGGGACTGAGCCCTAATAATACTCAAGGTAGAAATGGACTGAGCCCTAACAATACTCAAGGTATAAAAAGGGACCGAGCCCTAATAATACTCGAGGAAGTAGGGCGTAATGCTCTTTAAAATGTATAAGTATGCAAAGTATTGTTAGTTGCAAAGTATGTAAAGAAAGAATGAAAGAAAGAATGTATATATTTATATATGTACGAAAGAAAGATGAGCAGGTTAAGAATATAATATGTATCTTCGGATGCGTATGTATAAGTAGGTGAAAGTATTGTATATTACCTGATTAACTAGAACTCACTCAGCGTAGCTGACTTTTAGTATGCACGCAGGTAAGTAGAATGAGACAGTTGGCTTGAGCGAGGGCACATGACAGAAGAATAAGAGTCTGGCATCTGAAGACTTAAGACGTTTATGTTTAATGTATGATATTTGAAAGACAAGAATGTTTATTTTAAGATAAGTTATGGATTTATAAGTAATGTTTTAATATTCCACGAATGTTTTAATCAACTCGATTTTTAGAACTATGCTTATGAGTAAATCCAACACCAAATGTAGGGTACCGGTAACGGGGCCTTACACACATGTTGGGTTCTGAATTCTTATATGTGTATTAGAACATTCGTAGTCCCTGCTAGTTGTGGCGTTTTTGGCTTAAAACGCCGAAGGCACACCCCTCCCCTCCCCCTCCCCCCCTCCGGCTTTTTGGGTTGGCGTTTTAGGCAAAGCGTTTCCTACAAAGCGCATATATGGCACAAATTTTAGGGTTCTTTTGTGAGAGAGGGGGATGAGAGAGAGGTGTTTTGAGGCTTTTTTTTCCCATTACACCCACTTTTTGCAAAATGCCCAAAAGCTGACTAGGTGCCGCATGACGTATAATGCCCGAGTGTACCTAATTATGACTATGTATGATCTTAGTTTGTTAAAAATTATATGTTGTGATTCCCAACATACATTCCTTATTATTCTAGTTTTCATTTAGTTTTATTAATCAAGAAGGTATATTAGTAGATTACTCTATTAAAACACCTTGGGTTTGAAAAGAAGAGATATTGGATTCAAGTCTCACAGACAACAACAAGAATTAAAAAAAAATCACTGTTCAAAAAAAGTAGATTACTCTAATACCTAAGGATACATGAAGACGGAAATAAAAATAAATATATTTATGGGTATGGTTTGGGTAACAAACTTGGGTAACATAATAGTGATGCTCCAACCTGAAAGTTTTTTTAAAACTGATCTCATAACTGAATATCCGTCCGAAACAGTTTAGATTAGCTTGTTGGGTTCGGATACGTTTCCGTTCATGCCATCTGATCAATGTTGGGCGTATCTTCGCTTTATTGAGCCAGTTATTAAGACCCATAAAATATCAAATATATATTAATTATATAAATATAAATAATTGTATTCAAAGTTTAAAAAAAAGGTGTTTGCAATTGAGTATTCCGGTAAGATGTTGGATAAGATCTTCCACTTTGTTGCAATTAAATATCTCCGGTATTATTGTAACAATATGATTCGTATATTAACATAAACAATAGAATGATTTTTTATATGATTAGCCTGTATTTAAATATTAAATAGTAATATCACAGAAGACAAGAATGCCGTATTATTGATAAGCTTTAAAATCCGTCTTTAGTCTGTCCAACACATTTGTTTTGTCCACCAACAAAAAAATAAATAAACAAATTTAATCTATGCAAATAAAAAATTTTCAAAGAAGTTAATAAAATATTGTAATGCAAAAAGCAGTTTATTGAATTTTAATAAATTTTATTAAAAGGTAATGACCGATAATAATCCTTATTCATTTTATCGTCGCTGGTGATCCCAAATTTAATAAAGTTGACCCCCAATGATCCCCGTTAAATAGGACTTAACGGTGTTATATTTTTTTCCAAATTTTAAACTAATGTCTTAGGGCTTTTGATCGGAAGAAGGATACGGGCAGACCGATTGATGTAAAACTTAGTTCAAAATGGTGCTCCAAAACAACGAGATAATGCTTCAACCCGAGTGTTCGATCTTACAATTAACAAAAATCAAGCCGTTTGGATCACCATTTTGAGATAAGTTTTACATCAATCGATTTGTATCATCTTTACGATCAAAAGCCCTAAAACATTGGTTTGAAATTCGGAAAAATGTATAACGCCTTTAAGTCATTTTTAACGGTGGATCACTGAGGGTCAACTTTTTTAAATTTGGGACCGTCAGTGGCGATAAAATAAATAGGGATTATTATCAGACAATACTGTTCAATATGGATTGTTAAAATCCAATAAATCTAATGCAAAATTTTCAAAGGAAATGGGTTGGGTGTTATTGTTAGGTCTGTCAATGGGCCAAAGTGTGTTGGTAGTGTGGAGTCATTTCTGATCACTAGTTATGACTTATGTGGCCCATAACCTCATCTTATTTTAAAAGTTATATACCTTTTACCGCAAAATATGCATGTTAACAATAGTTGGTCTTATATGGATAGGCTACAAAAATTGTATATAAGTAGAAGAACCTTGAGCACTTAAGATATCAATTTGTAGTCTTAGTTTCTAGCTACAACTATCATAAACACTCCCTCACCACATACCCTTTTCTTGATCCTTTTTTTTCGCGATTTCGTTATATATTTTTTTACGTTTGTAATCATGTCAGATATACATCCGAATGGTGGCGGGCATGAGTTACCCATCATCACAAGTGAAACACTGAAAATCCATCAGCTCAAAGTCTCTATATTATCGCTAGTTGACTACCCTCCCGGTTTCTCACGAAAGGTAAGATATAAGATACCATTTTCATGATGCATGGCATGATGCATGATTCATGTCATCATAATCACCGTAATTAATATATCCCACCAATAGCAAAACTATGGTAGGGTCTGAGGAGGGTAAGATGTAGACAGTCTTACCTCTATCCCATAGGGGATAGAGAGGCTGCTTCTGGTGAGACCTCCGGCATGATTCATGTCATATTATCTATAATTCTATATAATGATTTTGTGTTTTGTGAACAGGTGGTAGCGGAAGTGGTGGCTACATTCTTGTTAGTGTTTGTGACATGTGGAGCCGCGGCACTTACCACAAGTGATGACCGCAAGGTGTCCCAGCTTGGAGCCTCAGTTGCGGGTGGGCTTATTGTAACTGTTATGATCTATGCTGTTGGACATATTTCTGGTGCTCACATGAACCCTGCCGTCACGCTTGCGTTTGCAACCGTGGGTCATTTTCCTTGGATTCAGGTACGCCTAGGGCCTAGACCACACATATATGTACACGTCGCTGCGTTGGCACCATACATTCGAAAATCAAACCAAAAGGCTAGCACTATGTGGTTAAAGTGACAAAGATGGGACCTTGAGTCCTTGAGGCCATTGAATCATTCTAAACCATAAGGAATGTGACTGGGCCACCTGAGGACCTACTAGTAGTTGGCACTCTCCATTATATTCAATTATTTCCTATATTAATGCATATATGCATGGGTCAATTTCAACTTATTTATTAGTATGCAGACAGAAATTTTATGTTAATTTCATTCCATACCACCTTTATTTATTTTGATCATGACACAGAACTTATTTCTATTAAAAAAAATAAAAAATGAGTTAAATAATTAAATTGAGTGGTTAAATCTATGCAGGTTCCTATATACGCCGCAGCACAGTTGACGGGGTCCATATCGGCTTCATTTGCCCTACGAGTGTTGCTAGAACAAGTTAAACATTTAGGGACAACAACACCTTCCGGGACAGACCTACAAGCGTTGATAATGGAGATCATAGTTACTTTTTGTATGATGTTTGTCACGTCAGCGGTGGCCACAGATTCTAAAGCCGTAAGAACGTGTTTTATATATTTAGAAAACAAGTTATTAGAAATTATTCGACCAGAAATGAAAACATAAACGTTAACGTGTTTGTAGGTAGGAGAGCTAGCAGGTATAGCAGTTGGATCAGCAGTTTGTATTACTTCTATCTTGGCAGGGTACAATTTTTTTTTTTAATAAATAGTTTTATTTTTTAAAATTACAATTTTAAACAAATTATATGAAGTGTTTACATCAAAACAGAGGGCAAACAGGTAACAAGTTGTGTCGCAAGTCCTTTTTAAATAACAAAACCCAGTCTTTTAATTAATATTATAACTTTATATACTATTTACTTCATAATAAATATAACATATATTATGTAAAATGTCTATGCAACTTTTAGACCGGTATCAGGAGGATCGATGAACCCAGCACGTTCCATTGGACCTGCAATAGCTAGCAACAACTTTAAGGCCATTTGGGTGTATATTGTCGGTCCGGTAATAGGGACTACATCAGGGGTGCTATGCTACAGTTTTATTCGATATACAGATAGACCGGTTCAATCCGTGTCTTCTTTCAAATCGGTGTCTTCTTTTAAACTTAGAAGAATGAAGAGCAATGATGCAAATGTTATAGAGAAAGATCCTCTTGGTTTTGTGTAATGATATAACTAGTAAAATGTTATGTGATGTTAAAGAACCGCAAATTAGGAGCATTGCATTAGTCAATGTGTATTGCCTATAAATAAGAATATAGTTTTTAAACTATATTCTTATGTGTTTGTATTTGTGATTTCATTAGTGCTATTTAGACACAAGTTATTATAACTAATGTATAAATCTATTTGTAAGCTTGATATAAGAACAAGGGTATGTATCTTTCTACTTCCGTAAATGTAAATATGTTTGAGTTGTGTGAATACTTTAAACATAATCTTTTAAACATCTAGTGTTTGTTGGGTAGTCGAAGGGGGGGGGGGGGGTGCAAGATATCACGCCTTTACGGTCACCTTTTTGTGCCTACACCATCCATCCTAAGTTGGGCGAGTAGGGGCGCAACCCCCCCCCCCCTCGTGGGCGATTTGTGTGGCGAACTATTTCTCGCCTGCTTGTGTTTATATATGTTTGTGAGTGTGATATATATATAGGGCTACAACACCATTACACCCAAAAAAACGAAAACTTACCCTTTGCTGACTGGGCGTTACATGGCGCAAATCTCCCGTTTCTTAGCCCCTCCACTACACATAGGCTAATGGAAATCTCAAAGTTATGGGCTATTAAAATTATTTGTAGTTCGATCAAAAACTAAACCTAGCTTAATTAGCTTCATTTGAAGGTTAACTTCATAGAAAGAATATTAATATATGATGAAGCACATGTGATAATAGTGCACATAAAAGTTGTCGGGTAGTAAAAATTGAGATGATCGAATGAGCCACTGAGTCATAAGTATGCAAAAGGCTATTAAAGAAACAAATAATGTTGATTATTCTTTATGATGAAGCATATTGGAATTTATTGGTGTTGAGAAGTCATGTGGCCAACTTTTAGGGCACATCTTGTTGAAATGAACCGCATAATAAAATGAACCATTTAATAGTCGTTGCAGCTTCTCTTTGAACTCTATTTATAGTATTAGTGTGTTGGAATATCTTTGTCACTTTTTGTATGGCTCGTATTTTTCTTCCTTATTTTCATTAAATGAAATTTACAACATAGCACGTGTGGTCTTAATATATTAATTAGCGGGAAAATTCCTAAAATATCCCATTTATGGTTTGTGTTTCCAATTTTATCCCTCATAATTCAAGTTTCCAATTTTATCCCTTTCGTATCTCATCGTCGACGACATGATAACGAACACCGACGACATGATAGCGAACACCGACGATGCGTTACCGAAACAAATAGGATAACGACACGTGGCACAAGTTGGCTGGAATAGGTCGCCGCGACATGTTAACATGACGCCGGGACCCTACGTTAGTGATAACATGACGCCGGGACCCTACGTTAGTGATAACATGACGCCGGGACCCTACGTTAGTGAAAACGCTGAAACGACATGTTAGGTTATATAACATGACGTCGGGACCCTACGTTAGTGATAACGCATCGCTGCTACCCTACGTTAGCAACATAACGCATCGTCAACCCTATGTTATACAACGCATCGGTAACGCATCGTCGGTGTTCGCTATCATGTCGTCGGTGTTCGCTATCATGTCGTCGGCGACGAGATACCAAAGGGATAAAATTGGAAACTTGAATTATGGGGGGACAAACTTGGAAACATTAACTATAAATGGGCTATTTTAGGAATTTTCCCTTAATTAGCTTGAGACCCATGTGCTAACCGAATAGTTAACTGGAATTATATATTTTACATAATTTACCGTTTAATATAAATAATAAAAATTAGTTAGTTTAAAAAATAATGAATTGATTCCTTTATAATTATTAAAATTATAAATAACTGTACACTATTAATAGTACAGAATTAAAAAGATACAATATTTAAAGATTGATGAATAAAAGCATTCCCGACAGGTCATCTATTTCCATCTATAATTAGTTAATTACAATAAAAATCATTGTCTTTTCAATTAAATAATATTTTTTTAGACATTTATCATTACATTTTCTCTCTCATCCACTAACAATAATTTTTAGCAAATATTAAAAAATATAAAGTATGAATAACGTTTCTCCAAATTTACTCATAGACAATAGCATTTTATCTCTCATTCATCTATTGCCACACTCTAAAAAAACAGTACACACGCTCACACAACTTAGAAAACCTATTGTGAATACCTAAATGGAATTTCCATGTATAAATAACTAATAATTATAATTTGTAAGGGTTAACGTTAAATCGATGCATCAACCAAAAAGATTAATCTTTTATGAAGAGTATACATATGGACGTCCAATTTATGTAAAATTCAAAGAAAAAAAATACACAAAGATAAATAACACTCCAACATGTAATATTGTAGTTCTACATACTGAGAGTTGATAAGTTGGGATAAAAAAGAAGAACCAAATACAAATCACCAACAATTGAAGGCCTAAAATAGAGGCCCAAAGTCTTTTAAGGTATTTTTTTTCCAATTTCTTTTTCAGTCGAGCCAACTGAATATGATAATGATATTATACAACATACTTGTTGGTACTCTTATGATTAGATCATTATTTAGTTTTCAAACTTGTATAATTTTGAACTTTAATTTTTGTTTGTACTTTTGGGGTCAGAGACTTAGGGGGTGTTTGGTAGAGAGATTTGAGGGTGGAGAATTAGGTTTCTCTTGTTTGGGAGAATTGGGCGGAGAATTGGTTTTCTCTGAGAATTGGGTGTAGGCAAAAAGTAGAGAAATCCAATTCTCTCCATTTGGAAGAGAAATGGAATTCTCTCTGCTTCTAAATCGCGTCTCTGCTCTACTCCGTTCGCGTATGATGATGATGATGCTCCGACCGGCGATGGTGATGATGATGCCGACGTCCGGCACGGCGGCCGACGCCGCAGCCACGTCCGTTCGCGTCTCTGAGCCAAAACGAAACCCTAAATCGCGAGGCGGTGTTGCGAGGCGGAACCCTAAATCGCGGTGTTGATGTTGCGCGGCAATGATGATGACGCTCTACTCCGTTCGCGGTGTTGCGACGCGTCTCTGAGCCACCATTTCTCCACCATGATGATGCCGAGGCGGAACCCTAATCACGTCTCTGCTCCCGTTTCTCCACCCATTTCTCTATTGTACCAAACAAAGGAAATGATTGTCAATTCTCCACCCATTTCTATTTCTCTCCAATTCAATTTCTCTCCCATTTCTATTTCCATTTCTTCCCATTCTTTTTCTCTGTACCAAACACCCCCTTAGGGTATATGGTTTATAAATCTCATAAATCATATCAAAATTGAATTGTATTTTGTGTTAACTATACATATTTAAGATTTCTACTTTAATTTGAAAGAAATATTGAGAAGACACGTGTCATAATGTCCTACAAGTGGGAATACCCCGCAAGTGGGAATACCGGTTTTTTACTTAACATTAATGAAAAATGACGAAGCAATCTCATAACCAAAATTATCAATCATCAATCATATCTACAACTCCATAATTAGATCATTTAATATAAATAAAGCAAATATAACTAAAATCTAACCATAAAATTTGAAATGACCCATTTGACCGAACTTTACTTTTGATTTCTATCAATCACTTATGAACATTGATTGTTCGTGATATTGCAGACTCATATGTGAGCCCAGTATGCCATTGAATAACTAAAAACTGGTCATTCTACTCCTTTACTTAATAATTTTCAGGGTTTAATCCCCAACTCTAAACTAGTGTGGCGCAAGAAGTATAAGCACTACCCTTTCCTTAATCCTTTAGACGCTCTATCTTTAAATTTTTAGTCACTCACATTCCCCCCACCATCAAAACATGCACACTTCGTGCATTATTGCTCATTCCCGCAATAACAATTATAAGATTAATTTTTCATTGGCAGAATAGACAGTCAACGAACATTTGATCACATCACGCAACGACCAATTTACCTTGGATCAATCCCCAACTCTCCATTAGCATCTTGCCATGATCCCTCCCTCGGAACGGTTCATCACCCTTTATTGCAACTGGATCCCAACCCTTTGGCGAAACACATGAGTCTATCATGTTACCTCAAACAACATGCACGAGGTAATAACCATGTCCACTAGCTTGGAATCAATGTTGTCAAGAGCCATCTTAATAAATCTTATTTTATGTCACACCCCCATCTAAGGCCTAGGAGCGTGACCCATAAATTGGTATCGTAATTGTAAATAAATCAGAGTTACGTTTATTTGCGGAAGACTTATAAAACTTTAAGGATCGAAAGTGTAATTTACTTATATATTCAAAAGACGGGATTATAACACCCGCTTAAGTTACAAAATATTTATGTTTTTAATAATTACAAACCACCATGTTTATATATTAAGTTACAAAAGAAATCCGAGCCATCGGATATATCAATAGCACTTCGATACTCCAAGTGCTAATCTTGTTCACCTGCAAAATGTAATAAAATACGTCAGCAACGAATGCTGGTAAACACGCTGACGCAAAATAACTTCTTTTACTTTATTATCCCTCGAGACTACGCCTGTCTCGGCCCAACGTGGTTTAGGAATAACAAAGTCAAATAACACATTATAAACTAGAGCCTCTACACTATGTCACCTCACAAACACCGCAGCATTCGACTTCATTAAGTACCCGTAAATATACACATAAGGTCGTACTCCCTGCAGGAGAGCGTCCTACGACCAAGGGTGGTGCGATCATGCCCATACATCGCATAGTACCACCTATGTAAGGATCCAGACATATGTATACCACAGCCTGAGGGCTAGGTTTATACACATAGTTATAACGGTTTTAGGTACACATAGTTCCTTGTAAACAATTTCTTATAACAAGTTGACTCATTTTGAAAACAAGTTTAAAAGTTTGGGGGCGTATTCACCTTATCTCTTTAGGATCGGCTTCACTCACCGTCCAATGGTCTTTCCCTTTCTTTATCTCGCACCTATAGTACGAGTATAAATATTTGTTAGTCGGATACACGATTCGGCTTAAGACCTTTAGTCTTATATCTCAATCCGCGATTGAACCTCTAGTTCAATTCTTATTTACTTGAAAACCTCTTGTTTAAAAGTAAATTTATAAACCTTTAGTTTATATTCAAAACCCGACGTTTCTTCTTCTCCAAGAAACGTAATATTTTATTATTTAAGAATACTCTTTATTCTTTAAATAATATTTTCATAACAAAGAATATATACATATATACTTACACACATATATATGTTATCACTATATTCAACACTCAAACTTTCATTTGTTTCTTTGTTATGTTTTCTTTTCTTTTCTTTTATCGAGGTATCGAGTATATCCTCGACTTAAGGCCAAAGCCTTGAATATAATATTGAATTATATTGAATTTGTTATTACACCTAACCTTAGTGGCGTATAGAAACTCTAGGGACTTGAGCAGCACTCCGACGCCGCTTTACTCGATACGTTTATCGAGGAATGCCAAATCTTCAACACTCGAGGACACGACTCTCGAGATTCCTCGCCATTATAACAACACCTTCTTGATTGTGTGTGGCTAGAGGGTTGGCAAGTACTTCAAGGAAATGTTATACACAAACGAAGGATCGTGGCACGCTTATCGAGGTAAATCGTTTATATATTCTAGAGAGAGAGTAGAGAGAGGTGGGAGCAGGTTTTGGTGTGCAGAAATAGGCTGCCCTTGGCCGCTATTTATATACAAATTTCTGGGTCCCATCGCATACCGCGCCCATCGCGTACCGCGATGGGTCTCTTAGATGATCCATCGCGTACCGCGATGGGTTGAAAAATCAGAATTTTCATAATTAACCCTCAACTTTGGAATTTGACAATTTTAGTTCTTAGACTTTGAAAAATTGATACTTTGAACTCGAAATTTTCACGATGTTACATTTTACAATCACATAATAATTTGAAAATGACTTTAACACGTAAAATCTTTTGTAAGGGCCCGCTCTCTCATTACGCAATACATTCTTGAACCCCTAATGACTAGCCATTATGCCCAACCTATGATCTTAGGTCATTAGGATTTAAGAATCTATTGGCTTGAATATGTTTTTTTTTTAATTTCTAAAAACTCTTTGTTTGTGAAGAAAATATTTCTTATGATAAATAAAGAGTTTAATGTCAAATATATATATATATATATATATATATATATATATATATATATATTACTATATGAGCGCAAGATAGTGGTTCAAATGAATGTTAATATACTAGTAGAGTCAAGTGTGATAATTTTCTCTCAACCTTATATCCAGGGGCGGAGCTACCCATATCGCACGGGGGTCGGCCGACCCCTGTGAAAAAATAATAATTAGTACTGTTATAGTGTTATAATTCGAACCGACCCCTGTGAAATTTAGTCACCGATACCTGTGAAATTTTAAAACCTGATGGGTGATAGAAAGAAAAGTAGAAGAAAAAAAGGTAGTATGGCCAGAAAATTTTCCTCCAACCGGTGCAACGGTGGTTTCATTATGTTATTTGGAAGATGAAATAGAAAGTGAAACACACACGACCTGCACTGCCCTAATTGATTTTGAGTTACATGGGCTTTTTAAAAATTGTTTTGGCCCAGTCAAAAAGTTAACAAAGTTTCATTTAATTTATTGTATATTTAGATATCTTTATTGTGCAAAACTAAATAATAAAATAGTAACTCCAACTATATAAATTCTTTATTATACTGATCGAGTTAACCTAGGGACATAAATTTTTTGGTTTTTTATTATTTACATTTTATTTAATTTTATTAACAGCTTTTCTATTTATTAGATTTATATGTATTTTTCATAACTTACCTCCATACAAAAACCTTAAAACGAATATTGAGCGGTGCCTAGAGTTAACAACTTAAAATCGGTCAAATGGCTAAATATCAAACAAAAAAAATATAACTTTTATATACGTTTATCTAAGTAGGAATTATATTTTATATATTTTCTACATGATACGACCCGACCGGAACGACTGAACTGGACCAAAAAGTTATATACCGATTTAACCGACCCGTATAGCTGAACTGGAAACGAAATTTTTTTTATATATAAATGAGTATTGACCCAAAAAATTTCCGACCCCTGTGAGAAAATTTCCTGGATCCGCCACTGCTTATATCAACTTCTCGGCCTTCAACCATAAGTTGTTCTTTACTAGACTTCTCTATAAACTAGTAGAGTCCATCACTCCATTGTGGCAAATTTCTCTGAAAGAGGGTAAACATTACCAAACTTCTTTATTACAATGTCGAATGAATCACCATATCCATCTCAGTCTCAATGAATTAACCACCTTTATGTTGTCTTGCTAATCTAACTAATTATCACATTTGCTCTTTTGACTAACTTGCCATTACTGATCACCGCTGATGTGCCGTTATTTGTCACTATGCATCACACACTCATTCATAATTGATCATGAACTTGAGAGCCTCATATCACAATATGTTAGATAAATTCTATAACAAAGAAACTAGAACTAGATAACTTTTACTAATGGCAAACCAATGATTAATAATAAAAAAAATACATAAACCAGAATGCATTGTGAAATATGGGTTTTTTATACCATAATCAAGGAAACTTTTCAATGTTGATTGCATGAGACTAGTTGTCTTATAGTTATCTTGCCTTGGTCCTTTTTCGGACTCTTCATCTATTGTATCTCCATGTCCGATTCCAACAATAGATGAAACAAACATGTTGGGAGTTTGATTCGTAATTTGATACATCCAATCCAATCTCACTTAGTAAAGTTAATTACTTGCTACAAACTCATAGTTTGTAAACTTATATCATGCATATGTATGCTTTAATGTTGTTGTATAACATCACGTACATTTTCTTAAATAACTAGCCATCAATGGCCATAAATGATTTAAGTTAAAAAGGGAAACACCAATAAATCAAAAACTGGCACAACTTCACATCTCATAATAAAGAAAGAGAGGTAGAAAAGACATTTATTGGCAACTTTATAATCAAACATTTTGGAGCTTTGCAAGTATCTCCTACTTTAACAAAGGTAGTTCATGCAATTTTTTTTGTAATTTTGTGTTGATTTGAAAGGCTCGTAAAATTTTAGTGTTAAAACGTCGCTTATTTGGTTTAAAAATAGATCAAAGCCCCCATATTAAGAGTTGGATAACTGGTTTGCTTTTAATCTTAGCTCTTTATTTATGTAACCATGGGTATGTTATAAGTTTCTTACCGAAAGTTTGATACGCTTTAATATATTATATGTTTTACCATCGATATTAAACGAGAGAGAGATAGAGATAGATACATTAATTGTTATATTTTTTTATGAAATTACAAATTTAATTAAACAACTAGCAAGACGTTAAAAACAAAACAAAAACAATAAAATCAGAAAGAGAAACCAAATCAGTCCTTCCATAACATTATTAGGACATATGCTAGCACATGTTGAAGTTCCTCACACAGTGTCACACATTTATTGGTCCACTTTCACTTTTAACCAAATGGACATTAAAGCTAAAAGACTATCAATATCAACACAAGAAAAAAATCTAGGGGCATTTTGGACCTCCTTCCTTTGTCTTCCAGTTGTTGTAACAAGGGCAAACTTGTTTATTCCCATAATACCCCGGTGGTACACAAAGACACTTGGCACAACATTTCTGACAGAAAAGCATGCATGGTTTGTGGTACTGTGTCTTGCTGCATCTCCTTATGCATTGCCCGGGGCATTCTAGTCAATAACCACAAAAATATCAGTGTAATTACCATACTACCCTTGACCAAGTAATCTGTTAGTCAACAACTGGACAGTAATAAAGCTGAAATGTCACAGATATTTTGACCATAAAATAATGTGTGAATCTACTCATGCCAATTGACTATAATTTTCACTTATAATTAATTCTCAAAACAACTCAAGACACATAACATTAATATTTATCCGTCAACACGGCACGTATAGATACGCAACTAGTGTATGAAAAGTGGAACTGATATGAGTCGTATAAGTCTATATGACTCGTATAAGTGACGGTAATCCAGGGTCAGAGTTTAGAGGTAGTGTTTAAACTACAGATATGGCAAAAGGTCAAAACTTTTGAGGTAGTGTTTAATCCAGGGTCACACTTGTTCCCACTGTAGGACACCTAAAGCAACATTAGTGTTGGATATGGCAAAAGGTCAAAACTTGCTTGAAATATCATGGATATCATTTGTATGTGAAATCTTTGAATTATATTTCAAAGAGTTTCAAGTATTATTAATTTTACATATTATATTTATATTTCTTGTGTTTTATTTTTTATTTTTAAAATCTCTAAGTTAAGTTTTACAGTTAGCTTGGTGTAGTTTCACTAATCAAAAAGTAAATCCTTTTTAATGGCGTTTGGAGCCGACCAATATGCCCAATATCCGAGTTAATCTTCTGAAGACGGGTTTCTTTTGAAGTTGGAGTCTCTAGGCCGAACTCATCTAAGAACACTATGAAGGAGAAAACCTTTCATTCTAAAAGAAATTCAATGAGTCAAGTTTCAAAATTAAAACCTTAGTTAATAATTACCTTAGTATACATTTAATTCCATTAGCTTCATCTAGGGCTGTCAATTCCTGACACGACACGAAACCCGACACGAAAAAATATAGGTTTTGGGTCGGCTGACACGACCCGTTTTCTTAAATAGGTCAACCCGAACCCGACCCGTAAAAATATGGTCAAACCGAACCCGACCTGTCAAAAAGTGGGTTGACCTTTTAACCCGTTTAAAAAACTTTAATAAAGTTAATATTTTGATTTTAGAGATAATAAGTATTAAATTTAAAGTTAAATAATATGATGTATAATTTTTTATACATTATTAACTTTTAAAAATTAAACTAATTACTTATTAAATATTTTTATCCACTCTTCACTTCCAGTATTTATATTCTATTAGTCATAACCGTCTATTCTTTTATTATTTCCATTAGTTTATTCTTATGCTAAGCAAACTATGTGAACCTAAGTTTGTTAAATGGAAATGAGAGATAAATACACAAAAACAATTAGATCTATCACAAAGTTATTAAAATGTTTTATATGAATAAGAGTAATTGATTGTATAGGTTATTAATAAGCCACTAGATATTAATCATATTCGTAAATGAACGTAAAATGGGTTGACCCGAAATACAACCCGAACACGACACGAATTTAAATGAGTCGACACGAAACGACACGAATAAATATATGGGTTGGGTTAGCGTTGAAGAATCTCAACATGCCAACCCGCCAACCCGGAACCTATTAACCCGATAACCCGCCAACCCGACACGATTGACACCCCTAGCTTCATCCATATTAACCACTAAATCACATTTGTAATAGCCTATAAGAAAGAAAGAAAAAAACAATAACTAACAAACAATTAATTAATTAATAATTTATTAGCTTCTAACATAAGTAAGTAAAATAAAACATTAGCTTCATCCATACTAACAACTAAATCACATTTGTAACGTTACTAAATAGATCTATTGTTGTGACATTTGATTCTTTGAAACAATAAAACCAATACCATCACCCGAAGAATTGTTATCATACATTAATACTAATGTTGCTAGTGACATCTGTCTTGGCTTTGTTGTTATGCATTCAAACCTTAAAACACATTTTTATCAACACCAATTTCGTTGCAAAACACAATAATAATATCTTCATTACCGTTTCCCATCTTCCTCTCAACTCTTTCCGCAAATAGGACAAAGCTGCCCCTCACCTGAGGTGCACGCTAATGGGTTTAACTACCAGAGTTAATGTGACATTCGTCAATTTCGGGTCTCGTTTGTATTCGTTTATCATGTAAACCGACCAATTTTGTAAACCAAAGCTTAAGATATAATCAAAATGATGGATTTTATGTTACAATATTGTTTTACACTTGTTGGGTCTTGAAAACATTCTTTTTGTTCCTTAAAACTCCATAAAATGACTTAAACCAAACTTTGGGGACTATTATTGCCATTTACCAAAAACTTGTTTGACCATTTCAACCATCACATGCATCTTTACCCTATTTGTATGAACCATACTCTTACCATTATAAAAGCAAGGCTCCATACACAATTTTGGTTGTTCATCTTCTCCAAAATCTCTCTCAAATCCAAGTATTCATCTTCAACATTTTGTTATTTTGATTTCTTAAGGTCAAGTAACTATAGTCTTTCATTTTAACTTGTTCATCTAATATTACTAACACTTGAATATGGTGGTACAACATATATATAATACACACCCCTTGTTTCCTTTATTTGTTACTTCACCGACTCCGGTTGGTTAAGTTTCGAATGTCATAAGGCAAGGCTTCATGGAGGACTTCGTGTTCTTGATATATGTTTACACACACATAACTTATTATACATATCACTTATGACTAACTTCTAACCCTTTTTAGTTTGTTCATCTTATTTACATGTTCCATGGTGTGGGTTTGTATAAGACTAACCTCGGTTTAACCGAAACTAGTCCAAACCGGAAACCGAACTTTTGTTTACTAGTTTTGTTAAAATAGTTGTTTAAACATGTTTATTGCTAGATTTGAGTTTCAAAAATCATTTTTACAAGTTCTTTGATATTAAGCATATGGAATCCATCTATGAACTCGTTGGGAGATGGAAACCGAACTAACCCGAAACTTTTGCTTAAAAGATTTGTAGTTAACTTTTTTGTTGTAAAATTTAAGTTTTCTTCATTTATAAACCAATATACAAGTTCTATGATATTTGGGCATGTAGAAACCATCTATGAACTATTTGTGAGATGGAGACCGAACCAAACCGAACTATACCGACTTTTACTCGCTTAAGACACACAAGTGTGTTTTTAGCTATCAAGACTTGTATATTTCTTTAAAAATAGTTTACAAATTGATTTTAATTATTTTCTTAAGTACTTGGAATTGTTGGACCCAACTTGATCTCATCACATAGTTTGGACCGACAAAACCGAACACTCGCTTAACGTGCGTTGTTAGTTCTAAACAATAGATCTAAATACTTGGTTAAGTGTTAGTATATTTTAATGAGTTATCTCATAACAATTAATATGTTGGAAAGTTGACTTTGGGTTTGACCATCTGTCAAGACCCGAATCGACAACCCGAACACTCGTTAAAAACCCGTTTTAGTATCTTTGTCCCAAAGGAACTTGCATTTTAGCATTTTTCCCACCTTATTACTTAACATTGGTTAAGTAAATATTAAGGTTATATACTTTAACCCGGTTTCGAGCAAACTTACGTTTTTAAATGATTGTTATTATAAATTCTTAAATAGTTACATTTTAAACCTTGAACTTTAATTGTTTACTTTTTGCAACAATTATTTTATTTAAAGATCTTCAAGACAACCATTCTAAATCCAAGATTTTATTGTCATTTAGGCCTTGCTCGTTAAACTTCATCCATCCGGTTATTCATCTTTTACCGATCAAGTTTTAAACTTGAACGTGAGTAACTTCATACCCCGTTTTCTATCTTTTGTTTTGAGGTGACATTTCATACTTATTCAAATCAAATGCTTTATACTTGAGTCTTAAACCACAAACGTTGTTGTATACTTTACTTGAATAATTGCTCGATTTGGTGTTCTATGCTTATATGACTATCTGTTTATCGCTTTCGGTTGGTGGAATCTATAAATCCTAGACTACTTGGCATCCCCTTGTAGCAAGGTGTCGTTAACGTAATGCAATTAACGATATTCTATTAAATCCTAGACTACTTGGCAATCCCTTGTAGCTAGGTGGTGCTAACGTAATTCTATTAGCGATAGTCAATTTATCCAAGTTTATAGCTATTATTTATGGTTTTGTATACTAGTTCTGTGGCTTTTCATACTATATATCTATTGTTCAAACTTATGAATTGCTCATCAACCTTTGTGTTGACAACTTTATTTTATGAAATGTTACATGTTTGCATCTAGGTTGATTATGGAGTTCGGTGAAGAAAATGACACAAATACCGTTAGGATATTAGCAAAAATGAACAATATTTGATTGGTATATTTTGTTGTATTTGACTTATAAATATTTGGTTATGTGACATTTTCGATGTTGTGAAATGAAATGAGTTTGTTAAATATTGTCGCTTTAAATAGTGTCATGCGCTTATGGGCAATTGTTACACCTCGGCATGTTCCGCCGCCTTTGGTCGGGGTGTGACAGATTGGTATCAGAGCCATGACAATTAAGATAGGTGGTTAGACGTAACGACCTAGAATTGTTATGCTTAGGGTCCTATACGTATGTCCATACGTGTTTACTCTATTTTATTGTTCATATCGCATGTTTATTTATGAACTTGTTTAAAATTCACCAATATCCTAAATGTTCACATACACACACTTTCATAGTATTTCCAAGGTATCCTTATCTTAAAACGCAAAAAGTAGATTTTTATTGTGTTTTATGGATTACAAGATTTACTTAGATCCCGTTGTTTCAAATCCCTTAAAGGTTGCTTTTATATCGGGTTTGTAGCCATCATAGAAAACGAGACATTATAAAATGACCATTTGACAAAAAGATTCCTAGGATCGAAGGTGATTTACATACCTGGGATGGTTGAGTTATAATGCTCGTTTTCTAGGCCATAAACCGTGTATAAATGTTAATTCTTTAAGTAGTCGAATACGAGCGTTCCGGTCGTCATCCAAATTTTTCGGTGTTAAAACAATAGGGCTACGGTGATTTCGTGGAATAGTGTTTTGGCATGACGTTGTATCTCGATTTATTGTGTTATCATTGTTATTTGAGTCTAAAACATGAAAAAGTCGCGGTGGTTACGTGCACATGTTTGGACTCCAACGTGGTGTTTTATAAAACCTTTTATTTAGTGTTGGAATATCAAGTCATGGTGATTTCATGCGCGATTCTTCCGACTCTATAAATCTCAAAATCTCAAATTTTCAAGCCTTAACTATCTCAAAAAAAAATCATTTACGTTTTGTTTACGGTTTTGTTATTTATAAACAAAGTTTTATATTTTATCTAACACTAACATCTTCTCCATACTAACTCTAGGATTCACAAATCAAAAATCGAAATCTCATTTTATTTTATACACCTTTATATTCATTTCCTTTTATCCAAAACTTATCCCATTTTCTTTATAAATGTAAGCATGCCTCCGCTAAGACGCCAACCGCGATATGACTCCACCCGACGTATGGCCGCTCTCGTCGCCAAGCAAATGGCCGCGGTGATTCCCGAACTTATGACCCAAATACAAGCAAACCAACCCGCACCCGTTGTTGCACCTATTGAACCCAAACCCGCATCCTACCTGCTTAAACAATTTACTAGTGCCAACTCGGCCGAATTCTTTGGAACTAACTGTGCGACTACCTTGTTGCAATGGTTCGAATCTGTGGAGAATGTGTTATTACACAGCGAATGCCCCGAAGCGAAAAAGACAAACTTCGCTTCAAGCATGTTTAGGGGAACCGCCCTAACATGGTGGGGTAGTGTTATACACCTCCAAGGTACAGATGTGGCCATGGCTCTTCCATGGGCTGAGCTCAAGGCGCTTATGAAGAAGAAATTTTGTCCCAAACACGAGCTCCAAAAGCTTGAGGAAGAATTTTGGAACCTAAAGCAAGAAAGTGATGATAACGCCGCTTACTCACTCCGTTTCCATGAGTTGAGCATCCTTGTTCCCCATTTGGTTACCCCAACCGAACATGAAATTGATAAATATATTGGGGGTTTACCGATGAAAATCCGGGACTCGGCCATGTGTAGCAAACCCGCGAACCTTGAGGAAGCCATCACATTAGCCAGTTGGCTATCGGAAAATCACGTGAAGGCGGGTACCCTAACCCTCAAGAAAGCAAGTGAGAAAGACAAGCCCGAGCCCGCTCCCCAAACCAAGGTTTACCACACACCCCAAGCCATTAATTACTCAAACTCTTCCCGACACAACAACAACAACAACAACAAAAAGAAACCCAAAACCAACTACCGAAATTATGCCGTCACACAACCTCAACCACAACAACAAACCCAAACCCTCCCTCAAAACGGAAAACCTTATGTTGGGAACTCCCCGCTATGTAACACTTGCCAACTTCACCACCCAAGAAACTCGCCTTGTCACCAATGTACCATTTGTAACCGACTTGGCCATCTCAACACCACATGTCGATCCCCACTACGAACCCAACCCAACCAACCTAACCAACCAAACCAACCAAGAACTTTTCCCCAAAATTCCCAAAACTGATATGCACCCTACCCACCAAACCAACCCCAACCACCCCGAGCTTGTTACAATTGTGGAGATCCAAACCATTTCCGCAACAATTGCCCTCGCCTCACCTTTGCTAACCAAACCATGACCGTACTTTACTACCGAACCCAAGCTTACCAAGTCCAAACCTATCAACCCCAAATTCCCCAACTCAATGCACCACTCATCCAACCCATCCAAGCAATCCAAGCACCACCTCCACCTCCACAACAAGCACCTCAAGTCAACCATGGTAATCAAGGGCGAGCTTTTATGATGAATGCAAATCAAGCTCAAGTGGCAAACGATGTTGTGAACGGTATGTTTTTGGTGAACTATTATTTGGCTTCTATTTTATTTGATACCGGTGCCGATAGAATTTTTATTTCTTTGAAATTTGAGTCGAAACTTGCGATGCCTCGAACTAAGCTTTCCCGATCGTTCCCTGTTGAAGTCGTCAATGGAAATTTTATTACCATCAATTCCGTCGTCCGCGATTATCCTCTTGTTCTTTCTAAGTATAAATTCTCCATCGATCTCATCCCGATGCAAATGGGTAGCTTC
This sequence comes from Bidens hawaiensis, assembly GCF_021521415.1. Classification (NCBI taxonomy): domain Eukaryota; kingdom Viridiplantae; phylum Streptophyta; class Magnoliopsida; order Asterales; family Asteraceae; genus Bidens; species Bidens hawaiensis. Next base: position 165,416 of record NW_027493862.1, read on the forward strand.
GATGTCATAGTAGGCATGGATTGGTTATCTTTGCATCGTGCCGAAGTCGTTTGTTTTGATAAATTCATTCGCATCCCGCTCGTCAACGGTAAAATTCTTAAGGTCTTTGGAAACACAACGTCACGAAGGCTAAACCTTATGTCGTGTGCTCAATCGCAAAAGTACTCACGCCAAAAGTACGTTCCGTTTCTAGCTCTCTCGGTGATAAAAGACAAAAAGGATAGGAAGATCCAAGATATTCCTATTGTTCGTGATTTCCTTGATGTCTTTCCCGATGATGTTACTGGTCTCCCTCCCGTTCGTCCGATTGAATTCCAAATCGATCTTGTGCCCAGCGCGATGCCCGTGGCCAAGGCTCCTTATCGTCTAGCCCCGTCGGAAATGCAAGAACTATCAAACCAACTCGAAGAACTTTCCGATAAAGGCTTCATTCGTTCAAGCTCTTCTCCTTGGGGCGCTCCCGTTCTCTTCGTGAAAAAGAAGGATGGTTCGTTTCATATGTGCATTTATTATCGTGAACTCAACAAGCTTACTATTAAAAATCGTTATCCATTGCCACGTATCGACGACTTATTCGACCAACTTCAAGGCGCAACTTGTTTCTCCAAAATTGATCTTCGATCGGGTTATCATCAATTGCGTGTTCGCGAAGAAGACATTCCTAAAACCGCTTTCCGTACTCGATATGGACATTTAGAATTTTTGGTTATGCCCTTCGGGTTAACAAATGCACCCGCGGTATTTATGGACCTCATGAACCGCGTTTGCAAACCATTCCTTGATAAATTCGTTATTGTCTTTATTGATGACATCCTTATCTTTTCTAAATCCAAAGCCGAACATGAACATCATTTGCGTTTCATTCTCGAGCTCCTTAGAAACGAACAACTCTATGCCAAATTCTCCAAATGTGAATTTTGGCTCGAGGAAATTCAATTTTTGGGACATATCGTAAACGACAAAGGTATTCATGTTGATCCCGCTAAAATTGAGGCCGTTAAGGATTGGAAAACTCCAACGACTCCCACGGAAATTCGATCCTTCCTCGGTTTGGCCGGATATTATCGGCGTTTCATTCGGAATTTTTCCAAGATCTCTTTGCCTCTTACCTCTCTCACCCATAAGGGACAACCCTTCGATTGGGGTTCGAAGCAAGAGGAAGCCTTTTGTACTCTCAAGGACATGCTTTGCAATGCTCCTATTCTAACCCTTCCCGATGGAAACGACGATTTTGTTGTATTTTGTGATGCATCCCATCAAGGCCTTGGTTGTGTTCTCATGCAACGAGGTCAAGTCATCGCATACGCATCAAGGCAACTTAAGGTCAACGAGAAGAACTATACGACTCACGATCTCGAACTTGGTGCCGTCGTTTTCTCTCTCAGAATCTGAAGACATTACCTTTATGGTACAAAATGTGTGGTTTTTACCGATCATAAAAGCCTTCAACACATTTTCGACCAAAAATATCTCAACATGAGACAACGACGATGGGCCAAATTATTTAGTGATTACGATTGCGAGATTCGCTACTACCCCGGTAAAGCGAATGTTGTCGCCGACGCCCTAAGTCGAAAGGTTAATGTTAAATCCGTGCTACTTCTAAGCGTCATTGTTCAAACCGATCTTCAAATTCGTATCTTTCAAGCTTAACGCACCTCCGTCGAAGAAGGTAATATGTACGACGAAATGTCATGTGGAGCCGAACTTCAACTCGAAACCAAACCCGATGGTCTTTTGTATTTTCTCAATCGTTTGTGGGTTCCCGATCGCGATGACCTTCGTACTTGTATTCTCGACGAAGCTCATAATTCGCATTATTCCATTCATCCCGGTGCGGATAAGATGTATTTCGATCTTCGTGCTACCTTTTGGTGGCCGGGTATGAAAAGTGACGTAGCGTTGTTTGTATTTAAATGTCTTACTTGCTCGAAAGTCAAAGCCGAACATCAAAGACCTTTTGGTCTACTCGAGCAACCACCGATTCCCGTTTGGAAATGGGAAGACATTGCTATGGACTTTATCACCAAATTACCCAAAACCCAGAAAGGAAACGATAGCATTTGGGTGATCATCGATTGATTAACCAAATCTGCTCATTTCATTCCTATTCGCGAGAAGTACTCTGTCGAGCAGCTTGCTCAAATCTATGTTCGGGAAATCGTGTGTCGACACGGTTTGCCATTGTCTATCATCCCTGATCGCAATGCCCGTTTTACCTCTCATTTTTTGCGATCTCTTCAAGAAGCTTTGGGAACACATCTCGATCTTAGCACCGCTTATCATCCTCAAACGGACGGTCAATCCGAACGTACAATCCAAACACTCGAGGATATGCTACGATCATGTGTTCTTGATTTCTGTGGGAATTGGGATTCTCATCTTCCGTTCATCGAGTTCTCCTACAACAATAGCCACCACTCTAGCATTGATGTGGCTCCTTTTCAAGCTCTTTACGGTCGTAAATGTCGTTCCCCTATTTGTTGGAACGAAATCGGTGAAGCTCAAATCACGGGACCCGAGATGGTCCAAGAAGCCACCGATCAAATCCGTAAGAATCTCCTAGCCGCTAAAAATCATCAAAAGAGTTACGCCGACATACGGCGAAAACCTATCGAATTTAATGTTGACGATATTGTCCTTTTAAAAGTATCTCCTTGGAAGGGGGTAGTCCGTTTTGGAAAGAAGGGTAAACTAGCTCCTCGTTTCGTTGGTCCTTTTAAAATCCTTGAACGTGTTGGGAAGGTGGCTTATCGACTCGAACTACCGGAAGAACTTGTCGGTGTTCATCCGACTTTTCATGTATCAAATCTTAAGAAGTGCTTAGCCGAGGGTAATCTCCATATACCTTTCGACGAAGTACATGTCGATGAGTCGATGATCATGGTTGAACGACCCGTTGAGATCATGGATCGCAGCGAGAAGAAAACCAAGCGTAGTCGTATTCGGTTAGTCAAAGTTCGATGGGAATCACGGCGTGGCGCGGAGTTCACTTGGGAACGAGAAGACACAATGAAGGAGAAGTATCCACACTTGTTTGCATCATCATCGTCATCTTAATTTCGGGACGAAATTTCCTAAAGTAGGGGATACTGTAACATTCTTCAATTTCGGGTCTCGTTTGTATTCGTTTTTGTATTCGTTATCATGTAAACCGACCCATTTTGTAAACCAAAGCTTATGATATAATCAAAATGATGGATTTTATGTTAAAATATTGTTTTACACTTTTTGGGTCTTGAAAACATTCTTTTTGTTCCTTAAAACTCCTTAAAATGACTTAAACCAAACTTTGGGGACTATTATTGCCATTTATCAAAAACTTGTTTGACCATTTCAACCATCACATGCATCTTTACCCTATTTGTATGAACCATACTCTTACCATTATAAAAGCAAGGCTCCATACACCATTTTGGTTGTTCATCTTCTCCAAAATCTCTCTCAAATCCAAGTATTCATCTTCAACATTTTGTTATTTTGATTTCTTAAGGTCAAGTAACTATAGTCTTTCATTTTAACTTGTTCATCTAATATTACTAACACTTGAATATGGTGGTACAACATATATATAATACACACCCCTTGTTTCCTTTATTTGTTACTTCACCGACTCCGGTTGGTTAAGTTTCGAATGTCATAAGGCAAGGCTTCATGGAGGACTTCGTGTTCTTGATATATGTTTACACACACATAACTTATTATACATATCACTTATGACTAACTTCTAACCCTTTTTAGTTTGTTCATCTTATTTACATGTTCCATGGTGTGGGTTTGTATAAGACTAACCTCGGTTTAACCGAAACTAGTCCAAACCGGAAACCGAACTTTTGTTTACTAGTTTTGTTAAAATAGTTGTTTAAACATGTTTATTGCTAGATTTGAGTTTCAAAAATCATTTTTACAAGTTCTTTGATATTAAGCATATGGAATCCATCTATGAACTCGTTGGGAGATGGAAACCGAACTAACCCGAAACTTTTGCTTAAAAGACTTGTAGTTAACTTTTTTGTTGTAAAATTTAAGTTTTCTTCATTTATAAACCAATATACAAGTTCTATGATATTTGGGCATGTAGAAACCATCTATGAACTATTTGTGAGATGGAGACCGAACCAAACCGAACTATACCGACTTTTACTCGCTTAAGACACACAAGTGTGTTTTTAGCTATCAAGACTTGTATATTTCTTTAAAAATAGTTTACAAACTGATTTTAATTATTTTCTTAAGTACTTGGAATTGTTGGACCCAACTTGATCTCATCACATAGTTTGGACCGACAAAACCGAACACTCGCTTAACGTGCGTTGTTAGTTCTAAACAATAGATCTAAATACTTGGTTAAGTGTTAGTATATTTTAATGAGTTATCTCATAACAATTAATATGTTGGAAAGTTGACTTTGGGTTTGACCATCTGTCAAGACCCGAATCGACAACCCGAACACTCGTTAAAAACCCGTTTTAGTATCTTTGTCCCAAAGGAACTTGCATTTTAGCATTTTTCCCACCTTATTACTTAACATTGGTTAAGTAAATATTAAGGTTAGATACTTTAACCCGGTTTCGAGCAAACTTAAGTTTTTAAAGGATTGTTATTATAAATTCTTAAATAGTTACATTTTAAACCTTGAACTTTAATTGTTTACTTTTTGCAACAATTATTTTATTTAAAGATCTTCAAGACAACCATTCTAAATCCAAGATTTTATTGTCATTTAGGCCTTGCTCGTTAAACTTCATCCATCCGGTTATTCATCTTTTACCGATCAAGTTTTATACTTGAACGTGAGTAACTTCATACCCCGTTTTCTATCTTTTGTTTTGAGGTGACATTTCATACTTATTCAAATCAAATGCTTTATACTTGAGTCTTAAACCACAAACGTTGTTGTATACTTTACTTGAATAATTGCTCGATTTGGTGTTCTATGCTTATATGTCTATGTGTTTATCGCTTTCGGTTGGTGGAATCTATAAATCCTAGACTACTTGGCATCCCCTTGTAGCATGGTGTCGTTAACGTAATGCAATTAACGATATTCTATTAAATCCTAGACTACTTGGCAATCCCTTGTAGCTAGGTGGCGCTAACGTAATTCTATTAGCGATTGTCAATTTATCCAAGTTTATAGCTATTATTTATGGTTTTGTATACTAGTTTTGTGGCTTTTCATACTATATATCTATTGTTCAAACTTATGAATTGCTCACCAACCTTTGTGTTGACAACTTTATTTTATGAAATGTTACATGTTTGCATCTAGGTTGATTATGGAGTTCGGTGAAGAAAATGACACAAATACCGTTAGGATATTAGCAAAAATGAACAATATTTGATTTGCTATATTTTGCTATATTTTGTTGTATTTGACTTATGAATATTTGGTTATGTGACATTTTCGATGTTGTGAAATGAAATGAGTTTGTTAAATATTGTCGCTTTAAATAGTATCATGCGCTTATGGGCAATTGTTACACCTCGGGCATGTTCCGCCGCCTTTGGTCGGGATGTGACAGTTAACATGATTAGTGGGGTCATGTTTAATTGCCAGTGAAATGAAATCACATGGAAAAAAATCACAAATTTGAAATCATTGAACTAAAACCGCATATTTAAACAACATGGACGGAAACCGTTGTTTACTCTTTTTTTAAAATGTGTCCCGTGAGTGTAACCCAATTGGTAGATCTAGGGATGTTTGAACTAGGTTAAATTCTTTAACTCTAAGCTAATCTATATACTCATTTTTGTCATATATATTAGCATTTAAAAAAAACATCAAACAAGTTAATATATCAACTTGCTTATTTAACGACTCATGTCTGAGTTAACATTTTTTTTAAACAGGTCATGTTCGAGTTGATAAATTGTCACGATTTCTATTGGATTCTAGATTATTGATAGTTTCGAGAATAATAAATTAAATTGGTCGAGTTAGTTGGATTAGGCAACAATAGTGTCATCTTCTTTACACTTTGTACTCCTGTAGAGACTGGAACAAGATCCACGAGCCCAACAAGCCCAAATTGGGAGCCTATGATAAATGTAGGTGTGATATAGGCTACGGCTAGTATTAATTGGAACTAGGTAATACTCTCGGCGCGTTGCGCCGGGCTGATGGTGTAGTCAACAAAAATAACAAATTCGTCAACACTTAAATAAAACAAATTTACATATTTAAAAAAAACGCGTTGGTGGTGACAAACCGACACAAAATCGGTTGGTACTGGGTTACTACACCGAAACTAAACCAAAAAATAATTACATTAACAAAATATGCTCGTTGACGCTTTGAAACAACGCAAATTCGGTCGGCATCAACAGTACTGAAACTAAATCATAAACATAAATTTGCAAGCCTAAGAAATGCATTAAAATAACTTAATAAGCAAATTTAAAACTATAACAATGATAAAATGTTGATAAAAATGTAAAATTCCCTTTTATCAATGCATATTAGAATAATTATTACCAAATATTTAAGTAACCAAAAAAATTTGACTGATGCAAGTTGTAACAACAGGGACTTGAACTTGAGCACCACACCCACCAAGTTAACGTTAACAAACTTAAAAACAACCACTTGGCCATGACAATATATTTGCAATTCTTCCAAACAAAAAACATAAAAGAAACAAAAAGCTTCTTTGTGGCACCAAGAAGTGATCTTTATCTATATATATATAATTACTTAAGTTGATTCAAATGGAATTTAAACCAGATGGCTATGTGTAAAAAATACATATACTTGTTTTATTCAATTTGTTAATCTATGTTTGTTTTATTGTAACTTTGTTTTCTTTCTTTGCATATTGAATTATCTCTTGGGCACCTCTTGAGCTTGGGCTTATGAATAATCCTCGTGGGGTTATGAATGATCCAGCCATCTATCATATGCATCCGCCATCTTCTTCAAAGCAACGTCGGTCTAAGGTATATCGTGTATCGCACATGGAAGCTTCATTGCTAGTTTGGAAGGTTCGATATGTTGTAACGGTTGTTCCTATATCGTATTCTGGTCTAGGGTTTTCATCCGTTTATTTGGTTGCATTAGAGTTTTAAAGACCGGTATATTGTTGTAATAATTTTGATGCATACATACAAACTTTTGTGGCGCTATCCTGACCGATACAAAGGAGTGTGATTGTACCATTGCTCAATAATTTTCTTTTTATTTTGTCGAACCGTTGTAAATGGCTTGATCGATTTTTGTATTGAGAAACCATTAACACCCATTAAACTTTCTTATTAATCACAATCTTTACTAATAATTACATATATATAACTACGTTTTCAAAACATAATATGTATACATGAGAGCAAACATCCATTATCTAGTCACAACTCACAAGGTTATCTTTTTTAATTAGTGTTATAATTACCATAGTTAAATCACTTTATGTTTTTTAAAGACAAATTTAATAAATGTCACCATCATACAACCAATAATAACAATTGTCATACCATCATTTTTTAAAAAGTGTCCCGTTAGAACATGTACTTTGTGACAAAACTAGAAGTGACATTTACCCGATTCTATGTTCAGGTATACCAGAAACTTTGTTCCCTCATTCATATGCTTCGTACCTAACTTAATTCACTCCTACACTATTCGACACATATCTAATCACATGACCATTTTTTCCCACTACCTTTTGTTGATAAACAAATTGAAGCAACTCTTTCATCCATCACATTTCTTGCCTTTTAAATATGTTTTAAATAAAACAAAACCTATTTAATATAATATTGGATATGTTACAAAACTTATAGCATGATCTTTGTCGATATACATGCAACTTTACTGCAGTGATAAACACCTGATTCTCTAATAAAAGTGTGACGTATTCTAATATTGTTTACTATAATATTCACCTGATTAAACACCATTTGACAATCGTAATATGTGATTTATCTGATCTTATTAGTTAGCAGAGTATTGATGGAGTGACGGTTTATTTGAGTTTGGTTCTCATGTACAAAAAAGAATATTTAGGTGCATGCATTTGTTGTAAATTTCAACCTTTCCTAAAATGGAAAGTAAGAGCATGATCCTAGTCCCACATTTCTTTTCATTGTATACATTTTTAGGACCTGTAACTTTTTCTATTACTGAGAATTATAGCTTTAAGATCACTTGATCATATTCATACCATGATCGGAAACGGTTGATCCACGAGTTATATCATACAAAACATATAATCGATCGGTCGAATAAGCAACTAAAGTTACTAGATTATTTTACCTAGAACATCATATAAACAAGCTACAAGTCATAAGAGTAAATTGACTTTAAAGTCAAACCAAAAAAGATTCATAAAAGATCAAAGATGGATATAGATTGACCTAATTTTGCATTAGCTTTAGCTTACCCAACTCTCATTTACACACACACTACAAGACAAAACCATAAACACAACACAACAAGACAAACAAAACACACACATAACACATGCATTTTATCTTGTATAAATAGAGTGTGTGTTTCACTCACATTAATCGCTGCTGGAAACAGCTTCTTCAGTTTCCACCATCCTTCTATGGAAGTTGCGGTGGCAGCCGCAAGCGGCACATGTAAGAGCCGCCTCGGTACCCTCCTCCGTCTCGTTCACCGCCATGAACTCCCTACACCCGTCCACCGCGTAGCCACCAACGTTGGCTGCATGGTTTCTTTGACACTCACCATACCTCACATGAACCCGACCGGTGTTTGATGAGTTCGCATAACCCGACGGTGGTGGTTCTTCCTTTTTCAACACCACTCTTCTTTTGGTCATTTCTTTTGAAGAATTGAAAGATGTCTTAAATAATTGTAACCCTAAAAGGGTTTATTTATAGGCAGGCTTCAAAGCTTTGCACTAACCCTAAGAACAATTTGATTTAATTCCACTTTTCATCCTTGTTGTTTGATTTTGTTTTCAGTCTAAACCTTACTTTTTATATTAATCACAATTAGACCTTTGAGTTTTTTTGTGTAGTGTAAAGATTCTATGGTAGCATTGTGGTTTAAGTGTGGTTAGAAGAAGCATGCATGTGTACTTTCACATGCATGTCATCTTTGCTATCTATAGTCATATGTATATATTAATCAACAATAAAATTACATTTTTATTTATTTAAAATCCTTTTATTCTTAATCTACATATATGGATGGTATAGTGGTAATCAACTAATTAATACGTTTTTTCGCTTTTTGAAAAAAATTACGTCCAAAACAACCTGTGATTTATCTGATAGTATTGGTTAGGTTTTCAATATTCATGGTTTAAAAGAGTTATTTTCTTTAATTTTGTTTATAACTTTATAAACAACTTTCAGTTCAACTTATTATGAATTGACGCGTTAATTCAATATGTCAATGTTAATTTCTTATCTTGATATATACTCTTCATATCCTTGGAAGTATATATAGTTGAAATGACTTGGTTATCATAACAATTAAAGGGTTAATGCAATGTATCTAATGTTTATTTACTCTTCGGATTTGACATGTGGAGTTGTGTCTTCAATGAATCAAACTAGTGATGATGGTTCTTTTTAGGTAAGGTTTTCTTTGATCTGATTAATGACAAAGTAATGGGTAATGGGTAATCTCACCTTTTTAAGTAAATGAAAATGACTATATATAAAGATTAAAAGAATGTATATCAAATGTGTACAACCTCATGTGATTGTCGGATGAATGTTTACACATTGTTATCACTATGATTAAATTAAAATGCCTTTAATGCTTCCATTTAAGGAAATGTTCCACTGGAATATAACTTTTTATAATTTGCAAGTGGGTGGTTTGAAAAATAATCAAAAGTATTAGTTTTATTTATTTATATTTATATAAAGATATGAATTGTAAAGAATAAATGGAATAATTGGCAGAAATGCGCTGCGAGATTTCGGAATACTGATTTAAATGGAATAATTGGGTCCCGTTAAAAGTCAGCTTGGTTGCGCGTGTCAATGGCGAGAAGGAATTTGGAGGTGCCATCTACATTGTGCTTGACTTGTGCTAAATATGATGAGTCGGCCGGACACCTATTTGTTTCTTGCAGGCTTGCCCAAGCACTTTGGCATGTCTATGGTACAAGGTTCCAAGTATTTATGCCTTTTGTTTTTGAGATATCTTGGATTTGTACATGTACACAAGGTTCCTTAAAAAGAAGGCAAAAGTGTTCTATGTTCTATGTTGTGAGTCTTGTTTCAATTTGGAGCTTGTGGAAAATGCAATATGCTTTAGTGTTCGAATGAATAGCGGCACGTTTGGAGACTTTGATGATTAAAGTGATCGGTTTCCTTTGGATTTGGCGTAGGTCGCGGTTAAGCTCGATTATATGAGAGAAATGGATGTGATTTAGCATTTAGTTAGTTCTCTACGTCTCAGTTTTGTTTGTTTTTTCATTTATTTGCGAACGTTTGATGTTGTGTACTACGCTTCTTGCTTCCCTAGTTTCATTTATTAATAAATTCTTTTTGTTGGTCGTTTGAATTAAAAAAATTCGTTTGTAAATAAAAGTATTAGTTTAGTTTATATTATAAAAATATGAATTGTTGAGATTCTTTATGTTCATTAATATATACCATCAACTAACCTGCTTGAGTGTTAGCTAATTTTAATTCGCCATTTTTAACTATTAGACTCCTTATGAAAGCTATTCATAATGGAAGTTGGCATACTTGTTTATATGTGTTCAAATTTAATAGCACTAAATATGAACAATGGCTTGGAATGTTTTAACATGTTTCACACCACACTGACATTTTTCTCTCATATATTGTATCCGTTTTTTTTCTCATGTTCACATGTTTGTTGGTTAAATCTGACACGAACGTAACTTGACTCATGTATTCATAGGGTACTTAAATTTGTATTTTCTTTTGTATCTTATTACTTTATAATTACAACTTACATTAGAACCCAAAAATTATTTGTGTTGACACAAATTGACACCTACTTTTTTTTTCATTTCATTCGCAATAAAACACTAGATAAGAAAGTTTAGGTTTTAACATCAAATATCTATTAGATTATGGGTGATGGTTTAACTAAAATATGAAAAACGTCCCACCACATCACTAACACGTAAGCGTGGGATCTCTCACTAACTTTATCAATAAAAAAATTGTTATAGTTTTACTAACAATACAAATAATATTTAATCTAATTTTTTATATAAAATATGAATGGATGCAACCGATTGGTTGGAAAAGTGGTGGACCCCACTCAAGGAATGCCAAAGCCCGTTAAGCTGCTAGCGTCCTAGGGGGCTTGTTGTTGTTTGGCGCGCCCCTAGTTATCTATGGCGTAACGCTCTGCTGAGAAATTGATGGTAAGATGGCAAGGCACAATCCTACTAGAGTTGGTTTTAAATTATAATTAGAGTAGCCATATAGTGAAATGTGTTTGGTTAAAGAATTTTAGAGTGTGCAATATTTATAAAATGTGAATGGGCATGTAAAAAGATAGTTACTATAATAAATAATAACTACTAGCTACAACAAGTTGTGGATCATTTATATGTATCTTGCTTGAATAAATATGAAAAGAAAGGTTAATTGTGTTAAGACTGTTGGGGATCAGGAATTGACATATCCCTTGTCAATAATCTTTGTTCAGAAAGCCAATAATTGTGAACAAATGTTACATTTTCATTTGATGATCAAACATCTAGGTATGCTTTATATTGAAGTTTTGGTTCATTTTTGTTTAGAGGAAGCTAAGAAATTTGCTAATTTACTTCTAGAGTTTGTTTAAAATTTTTTTTTTTCGAAGTGTAAGATTTTTTGCGTTATACATTTAGCCGTAAAATAGGTATGACATGAAATTAAATTACAAACGAGACGCGTGCCTCTTAAAGAGAAAGCAAACTTGAAAGAGTGATACAAGATTCTCTTGGTGGAAATAATCATATATCCATGATTGTTTGCTTGGTACCCTATCAATCTATCATACTCGTAGTTTCAAATTCTTGTGATAAAGTATTGCATATGCCATTCATTTTCCAGGTTCTATTCCTGGAATAACTTTAGCTTCAAGGTCGAAACATATAAAACATGTATCTGTCTTATTCTTTTTAGCAAAGTTAATATACCAACTCCGGTCATGCTGTGTCGTCCGCAAATAAACCACTTGTATCCTTGTCCCCAAAAATCTTATTATTTGAAGTTCTTGCTCAAATGGCTTTGGTAATGGCCTCCATAGTTCATACATGTTTAACGGGTAATGCTCAGATTTTTTTGACGTTATTGCTTACATTTCTCACTATTTTGTATTGCAAGACTAATATTCTTATAAGACAATATAACCATTTTCATTACTCATGATTCGGTAATTTTTAAAGAAATATGTTATGGTAAGAAAAATAAGAGAATATGGCTTGATTCAATAATTCGATAGGTACAATATGCTCCTACTTATATATAACCAATAGCACCTTTCAAGGCATACATTAAGGAGCAAACTATAGTGAGGAAATAATAACTATAGGAAGGAAACAAATATTGTGGCTAAATTGTGAACGGCTTTAAATTTTACCCATTGAACATGAATTTGTCTATGAACTAATCCGAGCTTTTGCAACCACTTGTATTGTGTCGATCACTTGTGGTATGGATGGCATCTAATTCTTTGTTTTGAAACCTAACCTTGCAACCTTTAAAGATAGTCAACATTTCTTTTCCCATGTGGTGATTTACCATAAAAAAATGGTCGATTATGAAATCAAATTAGTTCTCAAGCTACATTTGGTATTTACTTAAATTTCATATTAATAGTTTATGTGCTTATATTTCAAATTATTTTACTTTGAAGTTTAAATAATTATTTGAATTCAAACTTCTAATTTCTTTAGAATGAAAGAAAGAATGTTGTTTTTGACATTTCATGACATTAAAGAATGAAAGAAAGAATGTTGTTTTTGACATTTCATGACATTAAGCTATCCGACCAACGAACAGAGTATAAAGCTAGTTATGACATCGATTATTATGGCCCAAAAGTATAATGTAGCTCAAAACACGTAAAGCTAGCCTAAAATAACTTGTTATATACATAGCTGGTCGTTTTATTCAAACACCTACCCCATAATGTGTTAAGAACTAATTCTATACGGTTCGTATAGGGGTTATACGAGTCGTATAGCCCTCACATGAGTAACTAATATACGGATGACAACTTTTCCCGTCTATACGGGTCGTATAGCCCTTATACGAGTCGTATAGGCTTCAAACACCTGACACTCTTCAACACAAAAAGAACAACATTTTACACTTATATGGCTCGTATAGCTCCTATATAAGCCGTATAGATTCATATGATGTCTAAATAATCAATATAGTGTGGAAATAACCTATGCATATGCATATAGTGCATGGCTTGGCATATAACAACGTGAATGGAAACTAAACTACTGCATGACCGCTTATAATAAATAATGTTTAAATCTACCACCATCGATCCACCTATATATTATCATATAAGGTATGTGACCACAATCAAATTTAATGATGAATACACGTTGCATGAACAACCGACTAACGTGATGAAACATTTGAAAAAAATATATCTTTCAAACTTACTACTTTGATACGTGCCCAAAATCACCGATCTCCTTCTTACTATAAATCACACAATACCAAACAAATAAAACATATAAAGGTATAAAACTACAATAAATAATTAAAGACGAAGGGTTCAATGACTCATGTAACCATGTTAGCAATATTAATAATTGCTCTAGTCACGGTGCACCCAACTCAAGCAATTAGTTGTGGCGAGCTTGGTGGTATGCTTGCACCGTGCTTAGGCTACCTGACATCAGGTGGTTCACCATCTTCGAGTTGTTGCGATGGTGTCAAGAAGGTTCAAGGTGCCACTCAAAGCCAAGCGGATAGACGAACCGCTTGCAATTGTGCTAAGAGTGCTGCTGGGCAGCTGAAGGTTCGTGCTGATAGCGCGAATAACCTTCCAAGTAAGTGTGGGATACCCGTTACTCTTAATATTGATCCCAAAGTCGACTGTAACACGTGAGTGGAAGTTATTTAAATATATAATTATTTTCGTTAAATTAATTTAATTTATAAGGTTTTTAATATGTGACTTATAGTGTATTGTTTAATGTTTAATGGTGCAGCATTCCTTGAGGTGGTGTTATGTATCGCTAGCGGAATGAATAAACATGTTTTGTTTTTAAAAATATATGTTTATAGAATCTAGTACAATATATGTGCTATGGATCAGTTTAGAGTTAACGAAACATGTTTCGTTATGTTAAGGGGTGGTGTTTCACATATAAATAAATGTGCTTCGTTTATTAAAGATGTCAACCGAACACGACTCGACTCGTTGAGTAAATGGATTAACCTAAAGATACACAATTTTATAATTGCGGTTTATAAAAGTTTTATATATATTACAAAAATATTAAATGTTAAAAGTAAATATTTTATATATACGAAAAAGTAGCACAAGGGAAACTTCGCTATAACTTATATCAATAAATCGACAATCAAATTGCAGACATCTTCACAAAGTTATTATCGACTCAAATTAGGCTCTCAAATCGGATCTTTAACAATATGACACCAAGAATACACAATCAGCAAGCGGAATCTATAGATTGTGGTGATTTGAAAACAATAACAATGATGAGTATAATAATCGATCAACACAATTAACACTTCAATGCACAAGATTATATTACTAGAAAATCGTATGATACATTAAAATAGATGGTGGCTATGTGGGTGCTAAACCTAACAATTAACTAAACATTATAATATATACGATAGCTATTACAAAGCCCAAAGGCCAAACCCACAAGCCCAAGCCGAAAGGATTTCGGCTTTCCTAGTCCAAAACTCGTAAAGGGCCTCTAGCTAACCCGCAAAAAATGTTTCTTCCGCCATGATCATGTTGTAACTCATTTTGTTGGGTTCGTAGGCGTTGTTGGCCTGGTTTATTATTTGAAGTTCAAAGGGCAGACGGATGTAGGGTGGCCAGGCCGAAGTCCCACCCGGTTTAGATTCCTTGTATAATAAGATACAAACCATAGTCATATCTCTATATATTTGACGTTATGTACTTATGAACAAATTATAATTTTATAAGGCAAGCAGTCATGAACTACATGCTATCTAGCATTAACAAGATCATGTTCCATACTAGAAATGATTGTAACACACTAATAATACTTAGGATAGTGAAGATTAATTAAACATATATAAACTACCCTCTTCACTTCATATTCTGAATTCCTTAGTTTATAGCAGTTCCTGAATTCTTCATTTCAAGTGTACTAGTACTAGTTCCATGTCTATAATCAATAGCTCGAGCATTTGCACACCAACACACATGACCACACAAAGTGCATATGTAACCAAAGCTGCCAATAATACTCCACTCCCAATAACACCGATCATAAACGAGGAAACATTCTCACTTTTTTCCTTGTTAGGTTCTATAGTAGAAGTCGAATGTTCTAGCCGAATAACCGGAAGTACATGTTCTTGCAAATCGCCAAAAGAACTAGTTAACATGCCTTGAACATCCTTGATTTTCATACCCCATGATATAATATGCTTGTGCTTTTCATTAGAAGATGCCAAACCTAACATAACCTCTTTACCTTTCAATATTTCACCCAAATCCACTAGAACCGAAATCAATGGTTCAACAGGGTTAGGATCACCTAATTTGGTTAACCTTATTTCAATCCGCTTTGAAACCGGTTCATATTCGATCAAAGATGATAAATTCGCTTCATTCTTCATAACATTCATAACATTACTAATTTTCGAAACGTTGGTAACGTTAGAAGATGATATTGTACATACATTGGCATAAAACTTAATATCTAGGAATTGATAAGCGTCCAAAGCCTCGAACGACATGTTTGTAGCGAATTTAGAACCAAAATCGGCTGGAATGATTACTAGTGCGATGCCATTACCGATTCTGAAGTTGGTCTTTAAGGATATTGACATTGAAGAACTAAAGTTGAAAGGGTGAGTGAGTGAGATGAGTTGAATGGAGTGTTCATCGCCTTCGGGTGTGAAGTTGCGATTAACAACTCGTGCAAAAGTGGGGTTAATGGATAGAGAGATCATCGTTAGGGTTATGATTAAAACTGAAAACCTAGCCATCATCAAGAGGTGATTTTTGTGTTCTTGTTTTCAAATTAGTTGAGTAAGTTGTTAATATATATGACAAGAGTTCTTGAATGAACTTTGGACTAGAGAGAGGTAACGTACATAGAATGTAAGTGTGCTACGATTATTGTCCGTTGATTAATATCTACTTTTAGAAAAACCACATTTGGTATACGAAATTACTAAAATTCTAAACACATGTTAAAAGATAATAATAATAATAATAATAATAATAATAATAATAATAATAATAATAATAATAATAATAATTATTATTATTATTATTATTATTATTATTATTATTATTATTATTATTACCTTTAATAAAGTTGCACACTTGTATTTTGATTTATGACATGCATGCACATAAAATATCAAAATTATAATCAATTCATTCAATTGATATTATAAATTATAATACAAACAGTCTTGAGCTTTGAATTTAATCGACTGAAATTTGCTCAAAAATATATTATTTATTAAAAAGTTGTATGTTATTAAACAGATATATAAAAAAACGAAAGCATTAAAAATAACGGTACTTAAAAGAATATATATTTTTTTCTAACCAGTTGAAATAATGTAGTGAATTTATTAATTATGTAAGTGTTAAAGTTTTAGTTAAAAGGATTAATGCATAACTTTTGTTATAGTGACTATTTTAGAAGATAGTACTCTTGTCTTAATAAGTTGTAAGAAAAAGGAAAAGAAAATGCATTGATAGTTCTAAACTTGTACGAAAAAAAAGACAAAAACGGAATGCGAAAGCTCAAATGCATTATTTTTGTTATAATGACTATTTCCTAAACCATGCAAGAATGGTGACATTGTAACAACCAAGTTTCTTTTAATAGGTAATAATAATATAATTAGAATAAAGATAAATTTGGTTACAGGCTTACAGCTACCAAATATGAGGTATGAAATCCAAATAATTAAAAGGGTTTTGGATTAGTTGTTAACTTAATGTGGGTCGTGAGAATTTAAAGAATAAAAAGAAAATAAAAAAAGGATAGTTCGAGGGTGTTTATCTTAACGAGATGTCACTTATTGATTTTAATTTAACCGTTAACAATCATGAGGTTACGTGACTGTATTGAGTCTATGCTAGTATTTGTTTAAACAACATCCTAGCACGTGTTTTTATTCAGTTATATATCGTTAGGTCAACATGACCGGATCCCTTAGTTTTACAACTACCCGTCTACTTTATCATTAGATAAGCTATGTCTATATGACTTTCAACTTGTTAAATTAATTAGGTTATACATTGTGCTTCTAAACCTGAAACCCAGGTGTGATCACTTTATTAATTGTTTATAAATCAAATTCAATTTCAGTTTCAGGTTTTTAATCAATCAAGTTTAAAGTTTAGTTTGACAACGGTTGTCCACTTAAGTTTTAATTTTAACTTTTAAATTACGTTTTACAATAAATAATCAAACGAAAAGTGTAATATTGACCACATGCTCATCATGGATACGATAACCTACTTTCTCTAGCTCGTTACCATCCAACGTGAAAACATGATTGATACGCAAACTCTTGTATTGATGTCATAACTCCTCTCGTTGTCACTTGTCAATCTTTATATCTTGATAATACACATATTCATTACTTCATGATTCATTGGTTTGTACGAAGTTATCATAAAAGTTAAAACACACTCCTCGTCAAGTAAGAAGTCCATGTCAAGTTATGCTTGACTATGGGTTTATCCATGTGAGTCATAGTATATTAATATTGTAATAGGTTCTAGTGATTTAAGATTTTTTAGTTGCATCATTAATTTAATCGTCTATATTGTACCTCAATATATTCAACAAAAAGTAAACCCTTTAGGGTATGAGAGAAAAATGTGCAACGTATGATTTTCTTTCCTTTATCTTTCTTTTTCCTCAATATATTCAACAAAAAGTAAACCCTTAGAGTTGCAAATAAGTTGTAAATAATTTGACGAGTTGTAAACACATTTTGAATGAGTTTGGATCAGATACAAATAACTTTAATCATGAGAAGTGTATAAAAAACTATAGTAATTATGTTAACACTAAAGTAATTATTATTACACTATAACTTTTGTACTAAAGTAATTATTATTATGCTGCATTATTTTTTATAACATAAATACTCTAGTTCAGAACTGTAAATACTCTAGTTATTTGTATGTTTACTATGTAAATTTTATTTATACCAGATTCCCTCGGGTCCCTTTTAAATAATGTGTGAACATATAAATGATAGTTAACGTTTAGCTTGATACAAGTATAAATTGTTTATAAGATAGATTAAAATGTTCAACCAAATCACATTTATTTATTAGATTAGTTAGACCAATACACCTAAAAAACTAAAAAATTTCTGATCACATTTTCCATTGAGTGAGAAAATGTTTAAACCCCTTAAGTGGACCCATAATTTTTTTTTTTATTTTGGACCACTTTAGAAAACTATGATAACACCATTATTGAAATTATTCATTAAAGGATCTATAATAATTTATAAAGAATGGAAAGTTAAGATCTTCCACACCACCTAATGTGCCACGACCACCAGCTTCAGTAAATTTATTATTAAAAACACTTGGATGTATGACCATTAGACCAATAGTTTGTATCCATGTTTTAGCAGTTGCAACATCTTATTGTGACGTTGTCCAATAACACGTACAACTTCTAATTCAAGATCTCCACTTATTTATTTTGATATACATTGATTGGTATCCTAGTAGATAATTTTATATATAGAGACATTCAAATTATGTGCTGTTACTCTCGATAGACATAATTTGCAAATAATGATTTGACTTGTGTTTATATAATTGCATATTTAGTTCGTGTGTCAAACCTTGGCAAATTGGTCGTGTCGTTGAACATCATGCAGACTATTTTAATTGGTTTAAACTGTATATTAGTTTAAAGACGTAATTAATGTAACTAGATAACATTGTATTCACATATATAAACCATGTTTTTTTTCAAATGAAATATAAGTAGCATGCTAGTTTAAAAAAAAACTTCTAGATATTTACCGGCCATGGGTTGGAAGACACATGGCCGAGGACCTCTTTGCTCTAAAGCAGCTCTAGACAGGGAAAGTATGAGAGGAAAAGCGTGTTATGGGTGTAATAAAACAAACTATAATGAGTGTGTTAACGCGCGTGTACAAGAATTTTAAGAAGGTAGAACTTTAAAGATGTTGCATTTCATAACTTATAAGTTATCACCAAAATTAGTGTTAGCACACCCACTATTAGTCTTATCTCCCACTGTTGGTAATTAGAAGTTACCGGTAATGCAAGTAGTTATCTTTTAAAAAAAGTTATAATGGTCATTAACTGATATTCAAAATTATAAAATTATTAAGTTTTGGTTGATGAAACTAAAATATTAAGTAGCTTAACTACCAGTCATAATATATGTTAAAACATTAATTAAATATATTGTATGTGTAAATACCTTTATCTACAATTCCGGATTTTCCACTCCAACGTGCTCTTTTTATAGATGTTTCGGCATGAGTTTTACTCGTGAATACCAATTGTTGAAACTTATTTAGAAGAAAAGTTGAGGATAGCACAGGTTAAAAGATTTTTTTTTTTCTGATGCAGCCGATAAATAAGATGAAAAAGAAAAAAAATAATTTATAATATATATCGTAAAAAATTTGAAGTGTAAGGCGGGTAATACAATATAATCTGGCTAAAGTGAGACAATATAATCTGAAGCCAGCATGTTCCAAATTCTGAAGCCAACATGTTCTTGTTAAGACAATATAATCTGACTAAAGTAAGACAACGAGACACTTAAAAAATGAAAAGTACGGTGACATAAGATTGTCCGTAATGGGGCGACGGAAGCGATTTTGAGAAGGAACCCCCCCCCCCCCCCCCCGATAAATGGGGGGGTTGCTTTTTGTGGCCGGAGATCTCTTTGAAGAATATTATTATAATAGTGTGTTGTGTGTGGTATATATATATATATATATATATATATATATATATATATATTGGACTACAACACCACTGTACCCATAAAACAAAAACATATCATTTGCTTATTGTACGCCACACAACATAAAACGTAACTCCTCCGGTGCATACAGGTTAACATATAAGAAATAAGAGTGTTGTTTTGAAAAAAAATAATAATAAAGATATGAGAAGTTGTCACGCAACGTGGATGAAGAAGAGCCGAAAGCCAACGGCATTAATCTATCACTTTGGTAACGTTTTCCATTCTATACGCTCCATAATAATAATAACAATCACCGACACGTGTCCTCACATACCTTCATATACCTACCTATCACTTTGCCTTTACAACCAATAAACACCCACACGTGTCCTCCACACGCACACACTTCATATCTTTTAAAACCCTACATATACAAAGTTACAAAACACATGATAAAACATACCATAAGGATTCATATATCCTTAGTACTCAAAAGTTACAACATATTATTAGTTCATTACACCTTAATCATCTTCACCATGACTATCCTTCCAAATCCAACGTTGTTGAAGGCATTTGAAGACTCGGAAACCGATCGCGAGAGTTACGTTTCGTCTTCAGACGAAAACGAGACTTACTCGCCAAAATCTTTTGTTTTGAACACGAAAAATAACAAGTGGCGGGCGTCTGCGAAGAACGACGTGTTTAGACGTCATTCACGAAACCAAATCGAGAGAATTAGAGCCGAAGATTTGCATCTTGGAGAGGATATTGGAGAGTGTTTGATTGTTAAGGTATGTGGAGGTGAGGATCAAGGAGAGGTGGTGATTTTGTCGAGGCCGGCTTCGCGGTTGCGAGGGTAGGAAGTGAGGATGAATCATGGTAACAATGATCATTGGTAATATGATGATCGTATATGTATTATGCATAATCGTAATACTCATGTAAATATATGATATATATGTATGTGTAATTTGCAAATGGTAAATTATTAGAAAGAGATCAGTTTTAACTTCTAAGATGGTTTTTATGATGAGTTGATTTTGAAATTTATGAGTTTGTAGTTATTTCATATACAACAAGCAAACATAGAGTAACAAATAAAAATCATAGGAAGAAAAGATAAGAAAGTCAAAGTGTCATTATTTATTTATGACCAAACGATAAAAAGATACTAGCCCTTAAAAATTCTTAACTTTTTTTATGACTTTTCAAAAATTTAAGATTGATCATTTTCTTAAAGAGATTTTCTTAAAAAGATATAAGTTTAATAAATCATGTCTAATCTGTTTATTCCATGTTGATTTGGGTATGCCTCTTACTACTGCTTCTCTCTACAAAATAGTTTCAACGGCTCTAACAGCCCCAGAAGGTCACCTTTTGTTATACGACTTTTTAAAAATCTAAGATCGATCTTTTTTTAAAGAGATGTAAGTCTAATAAATCAGGTCTAACTGTACATCCTATGTTGATTTCATGTCTAACCATTCATCCCATGTTGATTTGGGTATGCTTCTTACTACTGCCTCACCCCTCTAAAAAATAGTTTTAATTACTCTAACAGCCCCTGAAAATCCTTAACTTTTATTATATGACTTTTCAAAAATCTAAGATCGATCATTTTTTAAAGAGATGTAAATTTAATAAATCATGTCTAATTCATTCATCCCATGTTGATTTGGGTATGCCTCTTACTAGTGCTTCACCTCTCTAAAAAATAGTTTCAACGACTCTAACAGATGCTATTATGTTTCCAACTCTTCATTTCACATACTTAAACCATCTTAATAAATCAAGATAAGTTTAAGGTTTTTTATTAACTAAAGGGGGTATTTCATATTTGTGCAATTACAAAATTTTCAGTTGGTGGTAAAACCACCCATCACCTGCTTACATAAAGCTTTTACACGTTCTTAAATTTCCACATTATCATCACATTTTATACTTGTTTTTTATTACTATATTATTTTTAATACCAAATTAAACTATTAAAAAAAGTTACTTAATTTGTTGTGATCGACAATACTTTGTACACAACAAATTTTAATAAAAAATGAATTAGTTTATTGTGATCCTTTGTATAAAATAAATTAATATGGGGTAAAAATACAAATTCATGTTTTTAAATTTGAAATATTACGTACTTTTGTCTACAATAACCTTATCTACATGAATATGAGGACTGTTGTAATTCAACTAGCAAAGTATGTGTAGACTTTTTGGGACCGTTTTAGTTACCAAAGTATCTAAATATGGCAAATGACTTAAAAAATTCGAGTGTTATTACAAGAGTTCAGGCTTTAGTCGCAAACGAACAAATGGTAGTCTAATCAAACAAATAGAAACCACAGTTAATAAATTAATAAAAGAAAAATAGAATGAGAGGTTCACTTCCTTACTCTTCCCACACGTCTCTGATAGCCTCGTTTAGTGGGAAAAAAAGTCTACTAGTCGTTGCTAGCCTACTAAGCATGAAAACAAAAGCCACGCTTTTCAATCAAACAAATGAAAGCCCAAACACGAATAAATGGACACTACAACGAGTAATAGAAGACTAGAATGAGGTACTCGCATACTTAATCATCCCACGAGTGGCTGATAGCCCCGTTTAGTGAAAACAAAATCCCATCAGTCGCTCCTATCCTCGTTCAATGAAAACAAATACGACAATTTTTTAACGAACAAATGGAAACCATAAACAGAAAAAGAA